>NC_048230.1:79254415-79280854 GCF_002007445.2 Ailuropoda melanoleuca | reverse complement strand
AATCTCCATTATGACAATCCTATAGCAAAGCAATAGACACGACCCCCAGAGTGGCAGGAATGCGTGGGAAAATACTGAGTATCCATCCGAATGGGTTTATCTTATGGGTGGATGCCTTCAGACATGACCAATGAGGCGGTCTTTCCTGGTTCCAACATCATAAAGGAAGGATGCCCAGACCAGGGTGATCGAAGCCTGGGTGAGCTCCTAAATGAATCTGACACATAGGAAACAATAATAAGTTTGAAAGATTAATCTGGGCCACTCAATCTTAAGAGAGAGTTCAAAAGATGCAGAACTAGCCGAAAATCTTTTTAATAAAAATTACAAATAAAAACCACTTGTAGGCCATTTTCGAACAGTTCTAATCATATTTCTGGTTAATCTGGTGCAAGAACAGCATCTAGAATTCTGTTTGGCTCAATAAATATTTGTCAAATGAATAAACATAACCTACTGGGAAAATGGCCTTGGAGACTAGCTCTATGGTTTTCCATAGGTTCTTGGTAAAACGGAGGGAGGACGGGAGATGTGGAGTAAGTGGAGAGCTGACTACCGCTTTACAGCTTGGGCTTCCACGTGAATAAAAGTTACTTCTGCTACTGATCTATCCCAACATCCTTGTTCTGTGACCAAGAAAACAACTCAACCAAGGCCAGACACAAAGAATGGCAGTGTCACAACCAGACCTCAGGTCCAGAGAGAAATACTGGCATATACAGTCAGTCCTCAACATCTGCAAATTCACCTACTCACCCAAATTGATCTGTAACCACAAAATCAATACAGGCAGTGCTTTGATGGTCTTTGTTAGACATGCACAGAGAAGCAAAAAATTGGGATTACTGATGCACAGGACCCTGATGTCACACCAGGCTCTGCTCTGCCTTCTGGTTTGAGCTCTGACACTGGGAGCAAGTGGCCTTTTCACAATCTATTCAGTGCCACGTGTATGGCAAATTTGTGATTTTTGTTGCTTATTTCACTGTTTAAAATAAGGGCCCCCCAGCAGAGCGATGAAGTGCTAGTCTGCTGAAGCATAGTGTTCCAAGCACAAGGCTGTGATGTGACTTGCAGAGAAATACATGTGTTGGCTAAGCATCATCCAGGCCTGAGTCATAGAGCTGCTGGCCATGAGTTCAAGGGAATAAATCAACAATACATATTAAACAAGCTGTTTTTTTTTTTTAAAGAAAACAGAAACACAGATGAAACAAGGTTATATATTGGTGAGTTGATGAAAATGTCGTGACCAGAGGTTCACAGGAACCTATCCTTGAATTCCACTAGGAGCAATGATTCAGTGTCCACTAATTCAGTGTTCATGGAGACTTTGTAGGACATAACTACTGGAAACAATGAGATCAACCGTACATAACTTACACCTCTTTAGTCTGCGGTTACTGAGGGCCTTGAAAACTGGGCACTAGTGCTCCTGAAACAGACATCAGTAAATACGTTAATAAAAGTGCCTCCGGTACCCTTTGAGCACCTTGTTTTTTCTTATAACCGATGACAAGAGCTTTACTGATTGTATGGGGATTTTAAAATGTTTTACTTTTTGGGAAATCTTTTAGTATAATGAGGACTGTTTCCTAATTTGCTAAATATAGGACAGCAAAGGAACCATACTAGAAATCATCTAGTCCAAGGGCTACTAACTTGAGTTCCATGACCACCAAACAGGTTCACAGATACAATCTGACGTTCCATAAACTGGGATGGGAAAAACAATTACACTGTTATTTTCACTAAGCTCTAACTGAAGTGTGGCATTTCCTCTAATTAAAAATATAAATCACAAACCACAATAGTACTGATTGCACCTATGACTTGGTTTTTGATGGAAATTCCAGATAGTTTATCATATTAGAATTACAGCAGATATTGCAAAATATCACTTGTACTCATCAATAATTTGAAATTACAATAGTTATATCTAATTTTAATAAGAGGTACATATGTTATTATGCCACACATTTACTAGTTTTATATCTGATTTCAATATAATGGTTTCCTTTGCAGTCCTGTGTATTTTATTTTATGCATTTAAAAAATTATTTAGAGGAGGGGTCCACAGAGTCTTCACTAGACTGCCAAAAGGGTCCATAAGAACTCTGAAGCATTTCTCCCATCCCACAGGTAAAGAAACATGATATAGAAAAGGAAGATAGCCTCTGATGGTCCCATCATTGGTCAGAAGCAAACCCAGGCCTGAAACCGCACAATATCCAACACGGATGGGGCTCTATGAGCTGTGCTGAGCTGCTTAGCTATTCATCCTAAGTATAAAAACTGGGGCACCTCATCCCCCAAAGTTGGGCCAGCGGATAAGTGAGCCCTGAGACTGCACATCAATACGAATGCAGCAGCCTGTGTCCCTAGTGGGGAATGGTGAGGATTTTACAGTGCAGTCGTGAGTCCCTCCTGGCCTATGCAAGAGTCAGATCCCATCTCCTGGGGAATCACTGGTGCCTCACCCTACACAGAGCCGAGTCACCACGGTGGGGAGCCAGTGTCGCCGGTGGAACCGTGTGTCACTCAGCTGGCTGGCCCAGAACAGAGGAGCAGGACCCCATTTCCCTCTGTCACCCCCTCGCCCCAGAAGCATCTCACGCTCCAGCCACAGCAAATTAACTGCATTATGGACACCAAGCATGCAGAGCTCTTTCCCGCCTCCTAACACGGTTTCCTCTGCTCACAATGGCCTCCTGCCTTTTCTCCCTGGCAAACCCCTCTTGTCCTTTGATACTCAGGGACGTGTCATCTTCCACTGTCTTTGCCAGGTAATCATCCTTGTCTCAATACCAGACTGTGGAAGGTAAGTGGGCTGGAGGAAAGGGGGCTGAGCATCTACTGTGTGCAGACAAGACAGACGATGATAGTAATAACAAAGTTAACATTTATTGAGCATTTAATATCCACCACACACTGTTCTAGGCGATTTACATGTATTGTCTCATCTGATCTTCCCAACAGCCAGTAGGGACAATTATGATCCTAATTTCACAGATGAGGGAACTGAAGCATAGTAAGGTTAAATAAGATGCCTAAGGTCACACAGACAGGAAGCGGTACAAGCAGGGATCTAAACGGAGGCACTCTGATCCAGAGGAAGTCTCTGATCCAGAGACTCACGTATGCCTTTAACCAGTGACTGCACCATAAGGAGCCATCTAATCCCTCCATTCAATAGGTAAGGAAGTTAGAGGTCACAGAGATTAGATAATATCTTATTACGGAGGGCCGAGGTAAGATTAGAATCAGAGTTCAATTTCCAGGGTGCTGCCTCTTACTTGAGTTTGGATTTTTGTTTGGAATGAGAGCGGACAGAAGGAGGGAGGAGAAAAAAGATTCATACATCAGTTAGTGTTAGTTGATTGGTTTGTAAATCAAATGACTGACTGGTCAATAGGCAGATAGGAAGATTAATAGGTAAGGAGAGGGATGCCTGGGTGGCTCAGCCAGTTTAAGCGTCTGCCTTCAGATCAGGTCATGATTCCAGGGTCCCGGGATCAAGTCCCCTATTGGGCTCTTTGCTCAGTGGGAAGCCTGCTTCTCCCTCTGCCTGCAGCTTCCCCCTGCTTGTGCATGTGCTCTCTCTCTCTCTGACAAATAAATAAATATTTTTTTAAAAATAGGTAAGTAGAAAGAACTGATCGCTTTCAGGTATCTCCAGCACAAAGCAGTTCTGGCTCACAGTAGATAATGTTACTGATCACTCCCTGAGCCATGAAAAAACATCAAGACACGCTCCTACTTACCACCCGAGTGTCTTCTAATTTAATGTAATCCCACCGATGCTGAGTACCAGTCAGAAGGCCCACAATTGAAGGAAAAGCAAGAGGCTTGAGAAAGGGTGAGCTTCCTTCCCAGGAATCCCTCAGAGATTCCTTTCACAAAGAAGAGATGACTTTATTTTTTAGTCTAAATCAGCCCTCCTGTATTTCGACAGGCATAATGAATACGATATTCTGTGTTAACACAGAGAAACCAGGACTAAGTTTGCTTTGCTTGGTTTTATGTTAATTTGTCACTGACCTGATCACAACTGCCAATTGATCCAACTAAGAAAAAGATGATTTCTTTCCAGATAGCGGCCACTGTGAACAGCCAACAAAGACTTCTGACCTCCAGCACTGGAAACTAGCTAAGTTTGCTCCTGACCTAGGGAACTAAACTATCACGTGCAAATATCATTCACGGTTTCATGGGAAAACAATCCAAACACAGAAAACATCTGCTGTGATACTCTTTCCACCACTGTAAGGAGGAAACACTTGCAGTGACATTACCGTCTATTTTCTGTCACTGAAACGGCTTTCTACTTCCCAAGTTATTCATTTGCTGTAAACTGGCTAGACGACACATCAATTAAAGTAATTTATCTTTGAAACTGGAAATAGGAAGATGGAAGCAGCCGTTCTGAAGGATACATGCATCTTCTTCCCACCAAATCTACTGGGTTGTCACACAGATGGTTAAAGATTTATTGTTGGTTGGAGGTGGTGCTGGTTAGCTACAGTCTTCAGAAATGAACATTTTTTTCCCTTTGTCTTCCACAGTGTAGGACTTACTCTCTGTGGTCTTGCAGCGGCTGCTTTAAGTAGGGATGGTCCGTGAAGGCTCTAACGAGGTCCGAGGTCCGACATTAACAGCTCCCAAACATTAGTGAATGTTCACACCTCGCTGGAAGTCAGGCTCCTCCCTAAAGGCACTGAGGCAAAGCTCTGACTTAGACCCCTGGCTGCACTTTTGAGCAGCAATTTCTGGTACACAAAGCTTAACCTGTTTTCTCAAGCTTGTTGCTAAATACATAATTTTATAGTAAAAATACAATACACGGAGAATGTCAAAAGGAGCCAAAAACAACAAACTAGATGCAACTAAGAAGAGTCCCAGAGGCTAAACATGGTAGCAAAAGCAAGAAACAAGCATCTATATATAGAAAAGGACTGTCTCAACCAACAAGAAATCTACTTGCTTGTAGAACTGTTTTTCTTCTTTCTTTGGGATCTAACTCCATGAATGGTAATTAAATTAGGAGCATGTGGTTAAGATAGTAAAGAGGCAAAAAAGGAGCTTTGAAAATATGTGTTTCATGCTTAAGATGGTACAAAACCAAGGTTCAAATGCTGATGTGAACAGGTTTGATTTTCTTCTGGAACATCCAGCTGGAAGGGGTGAAAAGGCAACCGTACACAACTAAAAATTTACCTCAAATATCCAAATCTGGGTAGCCTTCCACCTCTAGAATATTCCTAGGTATAAAGAGGTAGTCACAGGGTGCCTTCTCAGCACTGTTTAGTTCGGGCTCTTTCTCAGACCCTAAGTCAAGGATTTGAGAACAAGTAGTTTATTTGGGGAGCTGATTGCAGGAAGCCAGCAGTAGAGTGGAAAAATGAGACAGGAAAGCCAGTGCAGGGTGTGATATCAAGCAAGTTATCATCGTGGGCTACTGGGGTCTAACCCCACTGGGGAACTCTGGGAGAAGGCGCAGACACATTCTCTCATTACCTCATTCAAGAGGCAAGGGAGCTGGGGTACTGGTACATGGATTCCTTCTCAACTTACATGTCCATTGCTGGATAAACCAAATGTGGTGTCCACACACACTGGAATACTACGCAGCCTTAAGATGGAAGGAAATTCTGACAGACTACAGTGTGGATGAGCCTTGAGGGCATTACGCCAAGAGAAATAAGGCAGGCACAAAAGGACAGAAGCTGTAGGACTCCACTTAGCGAAGGAACCTGGAGTAATCAACTTCATAAAGACAGGAAATACAATAGTGGTTGCCAGGGAACAGGAAAGAGGGAGGAATAGAAAGTTATTGCTTAACGGATATAGAGTTTCAGTTTTGCAAATGTAAAAGTTCTGGAAATGAGGGGTGCCTGGGTGATTGAGGGTCCAACTCTTGATTTCAGCTCAGGTCATGATCTCAGGGTTACGAGACAGAGCTCCGCATCAGGCTGCACGCTTGGCAGGGAGTCTGCTTGGAATTCTCTCTCTCTCCCTCTACCTGTGCTCCCCACCCGGCCAAATAAATAAATAAATCCTTTTTTTAAAGTTCTGGAAATGAATGGTGGGGATGGTTGCACCACACGTGAATATACTTAATGCCTCTGAACTGTACATTAAAAATAGTTAAATGGTAAATTTCATCTTATGTTTATTTTACAATTTTTTTTCAAAAAGGTAAGTACCGAGGATGATATAGGTAGAGCCCCCTAAAGTACACTTATTCTAATAACCACTCAAAAACCTCCCTCAAAGATAGGTACTCAAACCCACCCACTGTCACAGGGATTTGATAAAGCAAACGATGCCCAAAGACAACCATTGATAGAGATCTGGGGAGGGGGACTCTCCTAGATGAAAAATAAACGTATTCACTTTTTTCTGATTATGTATGATCACGCTTAAAAGCTTAGCAGATAGGTACTGGGGCGCCTGGGTGGCTGAGTCAGTTTAGCGTCTGCCTTTGGCTCAGGTCCTGATCCCAGGGTGCTGGGATCGAGTTCCACATGGGGCTCCCTGTTCAGTGGGGAGTCTGCTTCTCCCTCCCCCTCTGCCACTTCCCCTGCTCATGTGCTCTCGCTCTCCATCAAATAAATAAATAAAATCTTAAAAACAACAATAACAACTTAGCAGATAGGTAAAGAGAAGAAAATCTAAATCATCTAATCTGATCACAGGAGTGGCTCTCTCAGGATGTGCAGCATGGGGAACCATGCGCAGAAAGGACGAATCTGAAAATCAGACAGCTCCCAACCTCGGCCGCCAGTGGGCTCCTGCGGCTGGCAGAGCGGGGCTGCCGTCTCCTCTCCATCCCACCCTCCGCATTGGTAAACAACAGCCTCTGTGCCAACGTCTTTGAACACCTTACTACTCAAGGTCAACGGGCCAGCAGCATCCCTGTTCCCTGGGAGCTTGTCAGAAATGAAGTGTCTCGAGGCACCCCCACGCCACACCTGCTGAAGCAGAACCTGGATTTTCATATTCGGGTTAAAATGCTGGTGATTCGGGTGTGCTGAGGAGTTGAAAAAGCGCTGCTCTAACACAGACCTTCTACATCGACCTGGGATTTCTTTTTTTTTTTTTTAAGATTTTATTTATTTATTCGACAGAGATGGAGGCAGCCAGCAAGAGAGGGAACACAAGCAGGGGGAGTGGGAGAGGAAGAAACAGGCTCATAGCGGAGGAGCCCGATGTGGGACTCGAGCCCGATGTGGGACTCGATCCCGGAACACTGGGATCACGCCCTGAGCCGAAGGCAGACGCTTAACGACTGCACTACCCAGGTGCCCCTCGACCTGGGATTTCTGAAAAGCACCAGAGCTGCTAGACCTCTAGTGCCTTGGTGTTAAAACTTCCACCTCCTCTTGCAGAAAACCACCTCCCTGTCTAGCTTTCAAACGAGGCAATCCAGGATCTGGCAGAGAGTAGATGCTAGGTAAATGTGGGCCAATATTGCTAGCATTCGTATGACATGAAATGTCACCTGAAAGAAAACCCAGGGAAGGTGACAGCAAATTAGAAATGTTTCATCCGAAATAATAAATTCGATTCTCTGTTGCTCAAATAGAAAAATGTATCCTAAGGCACGCTGAAAAGAATAAAATGGTTTTCTCCCCAGACTGAATGCTTCTTTTGTAATACAGTTCAATATTCTTAGACTTTTTTCAGACCTGAAAAAAAAAAAAAGGAAATGAAGCGACATGTTGAAACTTGCACTGACCCTCTTGCATTTCCAAGGCTGCTGGTTTGTTGTGCTTAATGTCTTTTTTTTTTTTTCTTCTTTGCAAGCAACAAATAGGACTTTGTTAGCTTGTGCAATGATGCAATTATAAGTGCGTTAGCCCTCTCACCCACAGAAAGAATCTGATTTCAGAAACAAAAAATAAAATTCACCGCTAAAGTAATATGCTATCACAGCAGAGTTCTTTAAATTTGGGGAATTCTATCTACATTTGCTTGGATTGGAAACTTTGAAAATATGGAGGGAAGGGAGAAGGGGTATGGGGAAAAGAAAACAGACTAAGCCATATAACATTTTAATTCTTAAAGGCACATATCAAAAGCCTTGACACATGATTATTCTTTGCTCCAGTAATTCTGCTCCTAGGAGTTTATCTTAAGGAGGGGCAAAAATGCTTATCTTCAGTGAAAAATATTCCCCATAGCCTTGCTTATAACAGTGATTTTTTTTTTAAAGAAAATTAGTTTATGATATTGGGCTAGTTAAATAAACCTTTCACTCATTTAAAAGTAGAGCATGCCATTCAGAATAATGCTTTTAAGAAGTACCTTGAATGACCAGACACACACACATACCCCAGACCTCTGTCCTCTTTCCTGTTCTAAATTTTCTTCACAGCGCTCACCACCATCAGACAGTGACCTGTTGGTGACTGCTTATTTCCCCCCCAACTAAAACAATGTAAACTTCAGGCAAAAGGGAAAGGTTCTGTTCACTTCTGTGGCCCCAGTGCCTCCCAAGGGGCCTAACAAGTGGTAGATAAGCAACAAACATGAATAGAGAAATAATCAAAGGACTGAACATAAGCATATGTGCTTAGGCACAGAGAAACAGACACAAGACAATTTAAGATAGTCCCCAAATTATTAACAGTGCTATGGCTAGGTGCTGAAAATACACGCTTTAATTTTCTTCTTTATGCTGATCTATTGTTTCTATATTTTATACCATGAACTTCTCCTAAAAAAATTATATATAACCCCTTTTCTTCTATGCACACATGCATGTGTGCATATGCGTGTACATGTGTATATTTTCACACTTATATTTGGTTACCTCGTAAGAATATCCTTTATTCCTCAAATTGCCAAGTTATACAATGGGGGAACAAAACTGAAACCCTAACTCTCCACTTCAGGTGAATAAAATGAAATAAGGGACAAGTGGTTTAAAAAAACCAACACCATGGACCCATTCTTGCTTCTTACCACACACACTTTCATTAAGTCACATAACATGCATATAGTCAGATACAATAATCCTTATTAAAGTGTTCCTACTTAATAAAAAATAAGTTTTTTTTAGTTATAGAAAATTATGCTGTTTTTGCAAGGATGGTAGAAAATGATAATTTCTTAGGTCTCACAATAGGTGTCCTATTGTTTTATTTTTATTATAGTAAAACTAGCAATTGCTCCAGAAGGGAGCAAAACTGGAACACAGTGTTCTCACTGGTCTGAAAGGAGAATTGCCATCAGGAGACACACACCTGGCAAATGAATAAAATCAAGAGCATCAAAAGCATTCAGGCAGCACCCCTTGAAATAAATTAAACAGGCCAGCCTTAACATTATAAAGCACCTATTCACGGGGAGGTTTAACATGTAAGTAACAAATTTCCTAGGCAATCTTCAACGTTTCTACTTTATATTCTAATAAGTAATACAAAACTTCGTACTTAATAAACTTTTAAAAATCCAATTCAGGGTATATAAAACACTGTCAGTTATAAAGACGACACTTGTCAACTAACACTGCAAAACAAAGTCCATTTGAAAAGGATGATACACGCAAATACAGGTCTCCAGGTGAAGCAGAATGTTACATCAATGCTGTGCCTGCAAAACGGGCTGAGGAATATACCTCCCTAGGGAAGTGTGAAGGGAGTTTGTGAATTGGTCAAGACACCTAAAACCCCTTTGACCCTTTGGTACTTGAGACACCCCGCCCGCCCCCGCCCCCGGCCCCAGGAGCTCACTCTCAGCCTTTTCTCTCTTCCCTTTGCACACATCCTGAATATCTCCTTGCATCTGGTGAAGTGTCAAATGACTATTCTACGTTTTCATTGTTTCTTTGCCTTAATTCATCACACTGTGATGTGTAACACTGAAAAAAGTATAATTTAATTTTGTCTTTTTTTTTTTTTTTACTCTAGACAAGAGGCTGGCAAACTACAGCCAAGAGGTTAGCAAACTCTAGCCCATGGGCCAAATCCAGCCTGCCATCCATTTTTATAGCGCCCATGAGCTAAGATTGGTTTTTACATATTTAAATGATTGGAAAAAAAAAGAGAGAAATACTATTTCATAACGCAAGATAATTACATGAATTCAAATCTCGGTGTCCATGAACACAGTTTTCTTGGAACATAGCCACCCCACCCATTCATTAAGGCACTGCCTGTGGCTGTGTTTGGAGGTACAACTCTGAAGGCTGGCAATGGAAAGTCTAGAGCCTGCAAAGTAGGAAATACCTTCTGGCCTGTTTCGGGAAAAGGTTGACAATTCCTGCTCTAGTTTACACGACAGCAACACATAACATAGATTGTAGATTCCTGGGTTATACTGCTCTATGTAACCTATTTGAAAAGAAATGAGGTA
The DNA here is from genome assembly GCF_002007445.2 of Ailuropoda melanoleuca. Taxonomy (NCBI): domain Eukaryota; kingdom Metazoa; phylum Chordata; class Mammalia; order Carnivora; family Ursidae; genus Ailuropoda; species Ailuropoda melanoleuca. The sequence continues at coordinate 79,270,492 of NC_048230.1, read as the reverse complement.
ATTTGCATAGGAAAATCTATAATCATCTCTGGATTAAGATCCACCTACCTACCTACTCACCCACCTATTTTTGTACAGTCTAGGATGAAAGATCTAGAAGTGTGCTTACCGAACTGCTAACAATGTTACCTCTGAGGCAGAATGTAAGACTAAAGAGAGAGGATAAAATTAAATAAAATTTTCTTTTTACTCACCTATGTAATTTTACGCCTGCAAGCAGGTCCTTCTTTTGTATTACAAACAATTTTAAAAAGAAATAAAATTCAAGGAGAACTTTTCACACACCGAATACTGACCCTTCAGAACCACATAAAATTAAACAGTTGAAATGTCCAAAAAATTGGATTTCCAAGAGTTTCTTGACAGCATGATCATTTAGAATTGGTGCATTCAAAACAAAGTGCATCTTTAACCATGAAAAAATGTGAAATGGTATCCAGTTGTGTCATATTAATAAAAAGAAAAGCCATAGCAAAGTATTTTAAAAGTACACAGATTTTGAAAGGCCAAATATTGTTCAGAAATGAATGAAAAACAGGTAATGCAGAATATACATTCTGAGAGATTGTAGCTTCCCTAAGTCACCTGTAAAGACAAAGTACATTTCAATATCTCCAATTTCCATCCTTCTCACTACAAAGAATCGGTTGAAATGAATTCATTTCATGCTTAATAAAGAAATACTGGTCATAACTCTTGGTTGAAAAAAAAAAGCATTTTTTCCAAAATATATCATAAGGAACATAAAAATTGTGAAGCCATATGCTCAAGCGCACATTTTGGCTGTTTCTTATTTTTAAGTGGACACTAAAAATCTTCCAGAGACCAGACACGGCATCCAGACAGGGGCATGACGAGGCACAGTCTCAATGAACCACCACATTTATAATTCAATTCCTGCACATTTGTAAATGCTGGCTTTTAAATTGCAAGCCCAATGGCCCCTTTAACTACACTTAGATGCACAATAATTGACAGCTCATTATGACAAGTGGTCTCAAGAGTGAAGTATTATATAGCTAATGGTCTGTAAATGCTTTAGTCTCCAAACTTGGGCCAACATGAAGGCAAGCAAAACTGGGCTTTTCTTAAATGCACTTGATTTTAAATGCCTGGATGATATAACATTACTCAAAATTAATCTACCTATTTCTAATGTCTGAAATACTACATATTTAAATCAAGAGTACACACCTAATTAATTTTATGTTTTCTTATGAAATACAAGGTAATACGACAATTTCTAAGTATCCACATCTTGAAGAGAGGCCGAAATGATTTTAAAGCAACAGAGTGAAAACACCTGAATATCCAATAATAGAACATTCCTGAAATGTTATAGTTCATCATTTAAAAGTATGCAACCAGGGGCGCCTGGGAGGCTCAGTCGGTGAAGCGACTGCCTTCGGCTCAGATGGTGATCTCAGAGTCCCGGGATCCAGCCCCATCAGGCTCCCTGCTCAACGGGGAGTCTGCTTCTCCCTCTTCCTCTCCCTCGTGCTGTCTCTCTCGCTCACTCTCAAATAGAATCTTTAAAAAAAAATTTTTTTTTAAATGTAAACATGGCTTTTAATGGTTGCATACTTTTTAAAACAAAATTATATAGGAAGTTATCACAATAGAATGTTAAGAGATAAAAAGGATAAAAACTGTATGCCAATATAATCCTCCTTTTATAAAAAACACAATCTATGTCCTTTGTAATGTAGATAATATTACATTATCGTGTGTGTGCATGGGTGATGGAATGGCAGTGATTTTCATTTTTATGCTTTCTTGGATGTTCCAAGTTATCTCCAATAAGCACCATATTTACAATTAGAAACAAAGTTTTAGTAAAAATAATGTTCCTCTGTCTTTATTCCTGTTGGCATATATTTACAACAAAAATTACCACTAAAGATTAAACTAGTGAGTCTCTCCACAACTGGGGAGACCCAAAAACATACTCTATGATTAATTGTATCTTTAAGTGCAAACACTGGCCAAAAAAAGAGATATATTTAAATAAATAACATTTCTATGCAAAGTCCTGGGAAAAACAAGGTAATAATTAAAATTGAAAACTGTAATATTTTCTAACTATTATTTTCATGTTTTAGATCTAACAAACAAACCCGGTGTCAAAAATAAACCTTAAAGGTGACCGAAGTAATATAAATAACTGGAAAAACAGCAGTAACATAATTATAAGCATGGCTTTTCTAAGACTGATGTCCTTTACCCACATTTATCAGTCAGGTCAGCCTGTATTGGACACATTTTATTCAGAACTGCATTAAAGTGCCATTTCCACTGAAGACTGATCTTTGCCTTTCACAGGAAAAGCAAACAACTCTCCCTAAAAGAATATTCTAGCAGCACACTTTACAACAGGGTGTTCAATAACTGGCCTACTTGTCTTAAGAAATTACAACAGGCCAGTTCCTATGTTTAGACCAGACAGAAGCCGGTCCAGGCCTTGGGAACTAGCATCCTGACCAACACTGTTTAAAGCTAAGGGGAAGAGAACCAGTGGCTCAGAGAAACCTTTCACAGAAGTGATGAGAAACTAGGGCAAAAAATAGGGAGCAGGTGGGGCAACACATTAGAGGAGCCCAGAGCCCTGCGGAGAAGCCAGAAGCCAGGAGAGGACAGTCAGATCATTGCGAGTTGCTGGCTACTGAGAAAAAAACAAAAAACACCCAACAACCAGCAAAGGGCAGTTAAAGAAAGAAGGGGAAAAAATAGAGAGCTGGAAACGTGCCAAGCCAGGACTGTAGAACTGGAAGAAGCATCTGTCCACTCGTTGAGAGGGTGGCAAGTGCTCGAGGGCTCACTGCAACCGTGGGGGACACAAAAGCAGGCTGGGGCCACGCTGCCTTCTAGAAATTGACTGGCAGGGTCTCCAGTGATGGGTGGATGAATGACCGCAAAGGGAAAAGCCTGAAGGACTTCCAGAGAGTCCTAACGAGCCAGAAGACCGGCAAGACAGGCGAGATTGTGAGGGTGAAGCGGGCCGGGGCTGGGGGTGAGCAAGGCTCCGGGGACGCAGCGCCGCAGCCGGAGCGTGATGGGCTCACACAGGTGAGGCCCGGCGCTGCTCAGGTGAGGAGGCAGGGGGCACAGGTGTGCGGGGAAGCACACAGTAAGAGGGCAGCTGGGTTCACTTAGGGACCGCACCATTTGAAGAAGGCAGCAAAGGCCACTGAGGGAGGTAGAGACAGCCCGGCACCCAGGAGCCTGACTGCTCAGTTAAGGAAATCTGACTTTACTCCCTGGAGCAGTGGGAAATCAGAGGCGACGTCAGCAGAGGGCTGGGAGACCAGACCGGTGCCCACAGAAGACGGGTGAGCGCAGGTGAGCTTGGGACCAGGTGGGGGACAGGAGAATGGAGGAAACCAGTCAGGAGGTAAATGAACTCTGCAGGGAAGGAGGAATATTGACCCTGAAAATGGAGCCAAGAGGATGGAAGTGAGACAGATTTCGGACCGGAATGGAGAGCAACTGACCATTACTGGCTATGAGGAGGGAGAGCAAAAGAGACGGCACTGGGCGCTGGGAGAGAGAGGGGTTTAGAAAAGGAACAGATCCAGGCAGTTCAGATGAACTGTCAATGAGATATGCACAGAAGGCTTTGAATCCTCCCTAAACCCTCCCTTTTCTTTTTTCTTTTTCTTTTTTTTTTTTTTTTAGCTCCAAGGTGGCTGGCTCCACTGGGGATCCATCACGGAGGCTGCACACAGTAGGCCCTCAGGACAGCATGGCACTCAGTCAGCTCCCTGGCTCCCATGATGCACATGGGCCGTCCCAGAAGGGGAACACAGGGGCATCCTTCCTCCGAGGGAAAGGGGAGCTGCCAGGTCATGTGTCTGAGTGGCTGGCATCGCTGCACGCTCTCCAGTGTCTGCAAACACACCCTGGCTTCTTAGAGGTACATCATCTGATCTCCCTAATAGGCTGTCACGTGCTGAAGGATTAAGAAAAAATTCTTACATTGCCTAAGGCAGCAGCGTGGTTTGTGTTTCAAAAACTGGTTCGGTGGCAAAGAAATCTCCTCGGGAAACACTACAAGATGAGATATAAACTGTACTACACGGAGTAAACACCAGCAGATGGATGCCAACGAATCTTTAATTATCTTCAACTCATTATGCAGACATTAACCTTGACAAATTAATAAAGGTGAACTAATAAACGTGTGGGCTTACATAACTTAAGTAGTTCCAAATCACAGAGAATGTATAGGAATTAATGTTGATAAAAGCCTTGAAATAGGCTCTTTTTCATCCTTAAATCTAAATGGTGGAATAGCTATTTCGTGACAAGGGTTTTGTGTTTTTCCCCCCTTTTCTCTTTTTCCTCTGTAAGGGAGACCAAGATAGGTTCCAAGCTATTAAACTATTTGTGATGTACAAGTCATCATCATAATTGGGGGCACACTTTCTTTTGACCTTTACAAAACTTTCATTTCCCAAATGTGACAGAGAAGAAGTGCTTTTATAGCACCAATAATGATTTTTTCCTATGGGAACTTGCCAATTATAAGTTGAAAAAGAAGGAAAGACCATATTGGATATACATTTAAAATCTCAACACACCTAAAATACAGCTGAAATGCTTAAGAATCACGCTTAAAGGATAGTTCAGGCGAGTTAAGAATCTAATGGGGGGGTGGTGCTTGGGTGGCTCAGCCGGTGAAGAGTCTGCCTTCAGCTCAGGTCTTGGGATTGAGCCCCACATTGGGCTCTCTACTCAGCAGGGAGCCTGCTTCTCCCTCTGCCTCCACCTGCGTCTCTGCCTACTTGCGATCTCTCTCTCTCTCTCTCTGTCAAATAAATAAATAAAAGCTTAAAAAAAATCTAATTTGGGGAAATACATATTAAAACCAATACGAGGGCAACTGTGTAGTGCCCTCAGTACCTTCACATGAGGCTAAGTGCCCATAAAATGATGAAATGTGTTTGATCAAAAGTGACTGGATGGTCAGCGATTGCCTCTGTAACTAGTAGTCTAACTTTTTAAATATTAACAACAGTTAGACCGGGGAGATGGGACCCACAATTCACAGAGCTGTTTCAGTAACACGTATGACCCACAGCACAGTGAGGCAGCAAGTTCTTAGCAACTTACCAGACATCAGACATCCCAAGGACTTCATCTTACTTTTCTCATGTCCTCAGTGCCCAGTATGGATGCTTAGCACACGAGGGCCTTGAGAAAGGGGATGCTTAACTGAAACCATTCAGATACCACAGTAGCGTTCTGAGAAGGGACCGGGGCTACCTGCATGCTTTTCCCTAACAATAAATCACCCTTTATGGGAACTTGATTTCACTCTTCACTGGACTCAGCCTTCCACTGCCTAGACACATGGAAGTTACATTCATCCATTCATTCACTCGTTCATCCATTTGGCAACTATTTATTGATTTCTTCTTATGTCAGACATTTTTCCAGCCCCCCGCTATCCTACGCGGTAGCTAGCAGCCACACGTGGCTCATGAGCACCTGAAACGTGGCTACTCCAAACTGACATGAGCTGATGTGTCAATGACACACTAAATTTTCAGAACTTAGTCTGAAAACAAAATGAAACAAAAGCAAAATAGCTCAACAATTTTTATGTTGATTACATGTGAAAATCATACTAGTTTAGAGATCGTGGGTTAAAAAGCCTTATTAATATTAATTTGCCCTTTGTCATTTTGCTTTTTTAATATGCTGCCAGAAAAAAATTAGTATATGATGATAACTAAGACTTGAGATGAAGGCTTGTTTTCAAAGACCGGACATTTTAGTAAAAGAAGCCCGTGGCAGACAAAGGAATAAGTGAGAAGCAATATTCTGTCATTTCAGACAATGAATAGTGTGTGAAGAAAATAAGGCAGGGTAAGAAGACAAGAGTGACCCAAACAGGGTACTTTAGAGGTAGGGTGGCCTTGGAAATCTTCACCAGGGAGGTGAAAGCTGAGCAGGAAACAGGAATGGTAGGCAGGGGCACAAGGTGAACTGAGGGGAAATGAGGTATGCAAGTCTGAGCAACAGCAAGAAGGCCAGCGTGGTGAGGGGGGAACGGTGGCAGAGGACGTTACCAGGCAGAAAGGGGCCAGAATACAGAAGTCCTGGTGGAAAGATTAGGCCCACTGAACCAACAAATTCCATGTAATTCAAGTCAAAATTCCTTTGGGATTTCTCATGGAACTTGACAAGCCTTTCCTTTAAACTCCTGTCTTAAGTACAGGCGCCAAGAATAGCCAAGATTTTGACCTATCAAATACCAAAAGTTGTTCTGCAGCCGTAGCCAGGGGCTAAGACCAGGGTGACGCAAGTGAGATTCTCAGTGCCTACGAGCAAACACCCCGTAAATTCTGCGTTCTGAGCACCCCGCCTGCTGCACCCTCCTCTTTGCAATGTGGGACTGAAGGAAGGATAGAGGAAACAAAACTAGTAAAGTAGAAGTGGGCAGCCAAAATGGTTCCAGCCACTGTGTGGGTACATGTGTGTACACACACGTATATAACGACACAATTATTCATAGACACACTACGTATGTATGTGTATATGTGTGCATATGTGTGCACGTGTGTAAACGTGCACGCATGCACGCGTGTATGTGCATGTACGTATACCCACGTTTGTGTATGCGGTAAATGTGTGTGTTTGAATGTGTCTGTGTATACATACACATGTACGTATATACACACATGTATAAAGGACACATACGTGAAGCAAGAGTATAAAATATAAAAGGAGAAGAAAAACAGCACCCTAAGGAGAGGAGCTACTTCTTGGGAGTGAGAGAAACAGCGTAGTGAGGGAAGGAGGGCGCTAATATACTCAGAATTTTTCATTGTCTTCCATAAAAGATTTGCAGCCATACGTAAACACACATACACACAGGTGGAGCATAACATCAGAATTACTAATTTTATATGTGAAGAATGACACAAAATTATTTACCTATTCTCATTTTTTACTCTAAATATATGGGGTCCATATGGGGGGCTGAAAATGCCCCCAAATGGTATTGGTTATTATGTTCCAACCTCCTGTTATATTACTTTAAAAGTGGTATTTAGTATTTAGTAAAGAAAACATATTACAAATCAGAAAAAGGCTGAATGGAGAGCCCACAACCATACTTACAATGTGTAATTTAGGATAAACTTTATCAATGCTGGGCAGCAACATGTTACCTCCAAGTACTCACTAGGATTAAAGAGAAACCAGCCTGTCAATAAATCGACTGAATACATTCATGTTAATTAAACTAAATTTACATTTTAATTATACTATACGAAATTTTTTGAGTCTTCTATTATTCTTAGACCACTACAATGTGGAGGCATTATTATTATTAAATAAGACAGAATTCGGGGAGAGTCATATAGGTATTATCCCTGGATATACCTTATTTACCTCAATAAAAAAAACTATTCATATTTCACTTCAATTTCGTTGAGAACCATCAACACTGTCGTGGTTTCAAACTGTTACTTCCGGACTTACACATGGATAAAATGAGATTTATGGAAATTTTTTAAATCGTCTATAGATTCATTGTCTTGAATAGGAATGAACCCTAGGAATGAGGTTCACCACTTAAAATATGGAAGTGAGTAGAGGAGAAAAATAGAAAAAGTCCTTCACCTTTGGTCAAGCAAAACAGGTCCACAAAGGAGACTATTTGCAGAACAAATGCCTCGGAGACACAAGAGTAAGGGAGGGAGAGTATGCCAGTTACTGGGTGAACTTCCCCCACGGGGTGGATTCATGGCCATCGTCAGCAACTGCAGGCTGGTGTCACAGCTCCCCTCCTCCAGGCAACAGAACTCAGTACGCACAGGCCCTTGAATATGAGGGTGGTCAAGGCCATCAGGAGGAAGCGTGTCCTTTAACAGCAGTGTGCTGGGACAGGAAGAAATGTCATTACTCAGGCATCTGGGAAGCTGTGTTAATTCTCCCTGGGTGCCACACAATGGTTCCAGAAGGCCGCCTTTCCCTGGGGAAGCAGGTGGTTAAAACAAGCTGGGAGGATTCCCGGTGACATAAGGCAAAGACCCTGCCCCCGACCAGGCCTCCGCCACCCAGGGCTGTGAACATCTCACTGGCCACTGCTCTAAGTGGCTTCTCCCCGCGATGCACAAACAGAACTTGATATCCTTCCTCCCCTCACCAATCTCCAAAGAGTCTCATCGCTCACTTCCTTGCTGAAGAGGAGATGGGGGAAGGCTTCTCACTGGGCACAAGCTTCAGTTTTGTATTTAGCACTTAACCCTTAGTGCGGTGAGCTGAGAGGAGCCATCACCAACCCTCCTAACGTACTCAATCCTCACCCTCACCTCTAACCCTCTCCTGGGCTGCTGCTTTCACTTTCTAACTTCTCCTTCAAACGCAACACAAACCGGCCACTGCCTAGCTCAAAGCTCAGCCATGCGGGTCTCTTTTTCTTCTTTGCTCCTCACATCTGCAAGACCCACCTGAATGCATTTTTCAGCCTCTCCAGATCAGACAACACATCTTCAGCAGACATCAGGCTGTGAGCAGGATTCAGGGCCCGCCCTTCTACCCTGCTGCAAGCCACACAATGCTGGGTGTATACACCCGACTCAATCTGTTTGCCCTTCTATTAACGGGGACACCCCACAACTGGAACGTCACATGAATACAATACTGGCAATGACCCGGGGACACTGAATCCAATGTTCAGAATCAAATGGAATTCTAATTATGTTTGGTGTTATTTTAGCAACTTGATGTATTAGATTTAGCAGCCTGAGTGACTAGAAAACAAAACTTAGTTTTTTAACAGTCTGGTTTATTAGAAAACTAATAACCCACAGAAGTGTCACTAATAATAGGTGATCTTCTCCCAGTACACCCATTCCTTCTATTTCCTGACCAAGATAAAGCTGTTTATTTGAATGTCCCACCTATTACACATGTGAAAAAATAAATAAATAAGTAAAAGTATACACCTTACATGGAAGACAGAAAGCAACCTTAGAAAGGAGACCACATCCTGCCTACATGACCAGAACACGAAGTTTCCTTTCGCGGCCGCCATGAGGTCCTCAAAGAATGTTCTCTTGGGGGGCTGCCAGTGTTTTGTGTTGCTATCTGAGGAAACATTTTGGGAGGTGCCCATGAGCTAGAGCAGCAGAGGACAGCAACTCTGAAACATTTCAGGCATTTTAATTTTTATCACAATTTAAACTATGTTGAGCACAGCCCCTCAGAAAAAAAGGCGACTTGATCATCCAACGTTTTTGTTCCCCTTTAATGAGTCCATCAATTTTTCCTCTAAGCATAAGCCGTTGGAGAGCACCTTGACGCTCACATAAATGACCTGCAAGGCACACAGGACCCCCGCTGCCTGCCCCGCCGTCACTGCCTCTCAAACCTTACAATGACTCATGTTAGCTGCTCGAGGGAGCTGCCAAGAGGGGTTTCTGCAGTCAGTTCCCTCGGCAAGGCTTGTCTTGGAGGGAAGGGGAAAACCTTATACTTAGCACGTTGAGAGGCTGAATTTTTAAAAAAAAAAAAAAGGAGGAGGAAATTGTTATAATTATAGCGAGAGCTTTTGCATGCAAATTAGGTTTTCCTTGGGGAAATTTGCATACTCTGTATAAGGAGTCCCCATGCCAAAAGTACACATAATGCTTTTCAGCTTCAGTCTTTAAAAGCGATGCACTTGTCCAGGAATCCATGGAGTCTTCCAGTCCATGAATGTGTTCCAGGCCTGGCCCAGATATGCTGTTTATAAAAGGAAAGGCTTTACAGCATAGTTTATAATACTTAAAAGGTGCGCTCTCTATGCCACACGAACTGACGGTTATCAATCAGGCTGAGACAACCAATAAAGATCAAGGCATCTGTTTCAACAGGTCTCCAAAACTGAACTAAACCCTTGTTCATAAGATAAACACATTTTGAAAGATAAATATATTTTTCCTTAGATTCTTAAATTTCCAACTAGCTGATAAAAAATGGTCATAAAAACTGATTATTGAGTGCTTCAGATTCAAGAATATTTTTGTGATAAAGGAAATAAAAACTAGGTAAAGGGAACATCCAAAATGAAGAACCGTTTTTAATTTGATCTCAATTCTAGGCAAATATATGTCTGCCTTTAATTGTAGAAAAATATTTTAAATAATCAACCATAAAGGAAGGATGCCAGTAATACTTCCCATTCGTAGGCTTTAAGAAACACTAAACGCACATTTCTACTCGTAGTGGAAAAAAAGACTCTGGGAAGGCAATAAATATTCTAGATCAACGTAATCATTGCTGTATGGAAAAAAATCCAATATGTGGGAGTTCCTTGGAGCAGGCTATTCTTCTCAAAGAGGCTATTTTTACAATAAATAAAACACTCTATTCCTAAATGAATTGCCCACCAACCAGAGAAAATGAGCCATCTGCATTAGAAGCAGCCTATTTTTGTCAGACCTTTCCAAAGCCAACAGTTAGCAGTGACTTTAACGACTGTGAATCCACAAGCTTCAACAGCCGTTGTCCAAAATTAAAGGTCTATTGGAACAGGTGGGGAAAAGGCGGAAACAAAATGAATGTAAACATTTCATACCTCAGAATCGTTCAAGATGATCACCAAGGCCTGAAATCATCTGTCACCTGGGTCAGGCCCCAGCTGAATACACAGAACTTTTATAAACGGACCATTTTGAAAAACAACAAAGAGGGAAAGCAATTTTTGGAAACATATATTGTTTAAAGTCCAAAATGTTCATAATATGTTAAGTGGAGAAAGCGGTTTGCAGATGCACGAGACCTCGATTTTCTAAAACTAACAAAAACAAAATGCGATCTGCAGTGCTGTCTCTAGGACTCTCCCGCACAACCTTAGTAGGTATGCTGTCAAAGCAGGTCTGTACCTCCAGGGTTAAGAGCAGCCATCCCTCCCAGGTAGAGTGGAGTCCTGAGAAGGTCCAGCCCTGAAGAGGGCGTCTGTGACAAAGCTGAGTCTAACATTACTCAATCTGGCATTTACCAAACGTATGTGACCATGGAAAGCTTTTTTTTTTTTTTTCTCCCCAGAACACCCATTAACATTGTGACCCGCTCCTCCTGGAAACAGGAGTGTGCGTTAAACCAGCGACTTAAGGAATACAGGTAGATCTCAAGACAATGACGGTAAAATACCAACAGTGGGGATTCTGTGGGTTGGAGGATTTCAGATTATACTAATTTTCTGAATTTTCTATAACACACACGTATTACTATCATCATTTGAAAAAAAAAAAAAAGTGTTAGTTTTAGGATGATGAAAACTGCCACACCGTTCAACTTTCTTTGTTTTAAACCATTCATTGACCAGAAATACATTTGGTACTTCAAATGTCGATACACTCACTTGAAAAGCAGAAAAGTCTGGCAATCTGTAGACTGCCACGTGTAGACCAGCTATAAAAGAAATGTGGTCGGCTTAAACACCGTTCTCAGATTTCGGGTGTCCTATGAAAATAAATGAAGCAAGGAGCCCAGCCCTGGCGAAAGATGAAGGAGAGCCTCTGCCTCTCTAATTTCCTGTTTATTCTCTCAGATGCCAACCATCACATCAGGCTTGGAGAGAAATTTTAAATGTGTAGAGATAATCTAAATACCGTTCAGTCTCTTTATTTTCCCCCAGATGGTGTAAATAGAAGAGAAATCGTAGCTTGAGAGCTATTTCTATGTCTCTGAGACCATAATGCCTGTATGAATGGAAGGATGTTTAAATCCCATGTCTTAAAGATCCAACTTTTTTTTGAAATAAATGCTAATTGGTATAAATGCTCTTTGGGGTCAGATGTATATTTTTCCTAATTTTCAACTGTAATTTTTATTGCAGATCAAAAAATAACAATAATACAATTCCAAACAAAATAGTTGAAAGACTGTATGTTATCCTTGACAATGCCTTCATCTTCCATGCTGGGTTTCAGAACGTTCCACAAATTAACACCCTGCAAAAAGAGCTGAGTTCTGGTGAATCAAATATCCATTTATTAATAATAGAAAAGCTGCTAAGCTTCTCAGTTGAAACTTGTCTGTAAACTTGAATAATGGATGTACAGAACATAAAAACTATAAGACAGAAGTGAATCTGCCCCTTCACACCCATCGCTGAGACCTAATTTGGATACGTAGCCCACTGAAGGTCACCGCTAGTTAGGGTAACAGAAAGCCGGATGACAGCTTCCAGTCGACTCAAGTTTCGGAGCCATAACTGAAAATTCCCTGAGTTAATTAAGACAATGACTGCATCTCAGTCCTGGCAAGAACAAAGAGATAATATTTATGTGAGAATGAACTTACTCCATCTGTGCCTGGCACACAAATCTTTCCCTTCGCTATATTAGGCTTACACTTTAACTTGTTCTGCCTGTTTTCCAAATAACTCTTGGCTGATGCCAGGAAAAAAACCTCCTGTTATTTTATCTGAACTTAGCTTTCGTAATTTGATAAGCACTAGAATATGTGTGTTCGGGGGGGGGGGTGTTCAAAATGTTTATTCAAGCAGCAATCATTTTATATTAGCCCACTGGAAAAAAAAAATTATTTCCCAAACTTGTGCATTCAGACCCCACAAGAACTCCGTGCAAGTGAAAATGGTGAGATTTTCCTTTCTAAATAGGGAAACTAGTAAAATTATATTTTAGGGTTTTATTTGAACATTTGTATCAATATTTTCTAGAGAAAGTTACCAAAAATGTGATAGCTTTTTATCAAATCGACGCCTAGAGATGAAACTCTGGCACAATTCCTGTGACGTTCTCAGAGGCGGCATCGCCCATTCATTGTATTGGGGCCTCAGAGACACAAATTCACCCCTTTGCCTTGAAGGGGATCACATTATACTGTTTTAAGTGTCAGGAAAACTATTCCTCAGGGCGCCTGGGTGGCACAGGGGGCGCCTGGGTGGCACAGCGGTTAAGCGTCTGCCTTCGGCTCAGGGCGTGATCCCGGCATTATGGGATCGAGCCCCACATCAGGCTCCTCCGCTATGAGCCTCCTTCTTCCTCTCCCACTCCCCCTGCTTGTGTTCCCTCTCTCGCTGGCTGTCTCTATCTCTGTCGAATAAATAAATAAAATCTTTAAAAAAAAAAAAAAGGAAAACTATTCCTCTATAAATAATGTATATGTGTTCAAGTCTATTCAGGCTAAAACTACTGTTCAAAGCAGCTACCACATTTCTGGTGTTTTATTCCTGGAGACTCCACAAACCTTATCTGCTTCAAGCACTAGTGATTCTCTTGGGTTTTCCGTCTTTCTCCTATTCTCTCTCTCTTCCTCACTCTCCTTCTCTCCCTCCCTTCTCCCCCTCTCCCTCCATTTCTCTTCCTCTCTCTCTCTCTCTCTCTCCCTCTCTCTCTCTTTCAATTGACTTCACTTTCTCACCGGGCCTTTCCCCGTGGATGTTCCCTGCTAAACTGTAATCCGAGTTCGGCCAGCTGCATCGGCATCAACCAGCTTTATAATTAATTTACACTCTCTGACATGACGTGAAAAAACTGTCTTTCTGTAATTTGGTTTTTTTTCTTCCTTTCCTTTTTGGCTGCTATATTCCATTTTAATGGCAGGGTATATATTTGACATTCATGACAAAGAACTAAGAAGACACTGTTCCTTCTGAATTTTTCAAATGACAATAATTAGAATCTTCGTCCGCATCATCTCCATGCTTCACAATTCACACGCCAGTAAAGAATCCAAGCTGGCGTAGCCCATTGGTCAGACTTTCATCGGAGCTCTCTGTTCGGTCAAATCTACAGCCTCTTCCTTGATAGCCCTCTGATTACTCCACCCGCCTCGCAACACTTGTCAGTGGGCTTGCCCTCCATGCCCTGGGTTTTCCTCCTACTTCATCAGCTTTCTCCCCTATCGCTAATATTGATCCCTCCTCATTTCCTTGCCTTTCAGTGTGAATGGCCCTGGGCACAGTCCTCAGACCTCTTAGCTTTCCACATGCATTCACATCTTTGGTGATCTCACCTAGACTCATACCTCCCACATATAAACATCTTCAGCCCAGACCACTCCCTGAATTCCAGACCCTTGTATCCAACCATCTGCGGGACATCTTCACTTGGATGTCTGATGGACTCCCAGATTTAACGCATCCCAAACCAACTCCTGATCTTGCCCATTCGAACCTCTGGTGATGCAGTCTTTCCCCTTCCAGTAAACAGCAACTCATCTTTCCAGGTGCCCAGGCCCGAACCCTAGAACCACCCTTATCACCTCTCCCTTTCTCACATCCTACACAGGATCCCTGACTCTCCCTTCAAAACAGATCAAAATCTGACCCCTTCAAGCCACTTCTACCCTTCCTGTCCTTGTCCCAATTAGTATCATCCATGTCGTCCCTGGCTCTCAAGATAACCTGCCATCTGATCTTCCTCCTGGACTTGCCCCTTACAATGTATTCTCAATTCAGCAGCCAAAGCGAGTGTTTGAAAATATAAGCAACCTCATATCAGTCCTAGGTTCAAATCCCTCCACTGGTTCCCCATTTCACTCAGAGTAGGAGCTGATGTCTTCACAGGGGTCCATAAGACCCTTCATAGTCTCCCCTACCATTTCTGCCCTCGTGTCCCCATACTCTGGCTCAATCCAGTCACAGGGGCCTCCTTGCTCTTCCGCACACACATGAAGCTCCTTTCTGCCTTAGGGTGTTTGCATTTGCCACCCCCACCTCCCCGAAGATAGCTGCATGTTTCCATCTTAGCAACGTAAGGTCTTGAGTCAAAGACCACCTCCTCAGGGAGCCATTCTCTGTCCATCCTTCCTAAAACTACAGTGTCCCCGATGCTCCCTATTTCTCTTCACTGCTTGACTTTTCTCTGTAGTAGTGACAGGTAACTATATACTGTAATTTTGGTAGTTTATTGTCCTGTCTTCCCTATGAGAATGGAAGCAGCTAGCTGAGTTTTTATCTTTTTTTACCCCCTTGTGAAGCCCCAGCTCCTAGAATAATGCCATTCCTGAGGTAGGAATGCAATCAGTAAATTGTTAAATGGGTGAAATAATGATCCTCTATGACCTATTCTTTTTTATTTACAGAAGGTCATGGTCATCTTTGCACATAAATAAATGCACATCCAATACGAAGGGCTAGAGACAAATCTGGCCTTGAGTGGGTAATAGCTGAAGCCGGGTGATGGTTGTATAGGGATTCTTTATACTATTCTTTCTACACATATTCGAGCTTTCTACTGTAAAAAAAGTATACAATATTCACCTAATTATTTATAATGACTAAACAGTTTTCCACAGTCTGTACCATAACTAGTTAACCATTACTGTACTGAAGAATATTGGGGTTCCATCTTACACAATTATCTGAATTTATGGCCTTACAATAAGTTCCAAGGAACAGAAGAGTTTGCACATTTAAAATCTCATACATAATGAAACCTTCCCTTCAGACTGAACCAAAGTGCATTCCCATCAGCGCATGGAAGCGGCACTTCTCAAAGTGTGGCCCACAAAATGCTGCCAGACCGCAAACAGTTCGTTACGGGTCCACCACAAGACCGGTTCAGAAACTGGGAGTAAATTATTTAGAAACTTGCCCAGGCATTTGACAGAATAATTTTATATCTGATGAACATTTTATAGAAATACACAGAAATATATTTGAGATTTTGTGCACTATTCATTGTCTTTTTTTCTGGCTATGTATTTTTACTGTATTTTACAAATGTATCTATCATCAGCCAAAAACAGACGGGGGAATATGGTGCTTCATCTCAGTTTGAGAAAAATGACATTATAGTACTTGCTTCCCCACACCATCCCAATTGTAGACATATTTTGTTTGTTTTTGTTTTATTTTTATCATTTCGTTTATAGAGATGTACCACTGTTGACTTAATTTGCACTTTTGATAGCTAGCAGGTTTGCGCACCTTTTCATATGCTTGCTGGCCCTGTACTCATTATTTTATGAATTACCTGTTTATATTTTTCTCTCACAATTCTTTTTTTTTATTAATTTTATTTTATTATATTATGTTAATCACCATACAGTACATCCCCTGATTCTGATGTAAAGTTTGATGCTTCATTAGTTGCGT
The DNA here is from genome assembly GCF_002007445.2 of Ailuropoda melanoleuca. Lineage (NCBI taxonomy): Eukaryota > Metazoa > Chordata > Mammalia > Carnivora > Ursidae > Ailuropoda > Ailuropoda melanoleuca. Next base: position 79,254,426 of record NC_048230.1, on the reverse strand, counting down.
ATAACACCCAG
>NC_048230.1:79213018-79253967 GCF_002007445.2 Ailuropoda melanoleuca | reverse complement strand
TTCCATACAAATTTAAGGACTATTTGTTCCAGTTCTTTGAAAAATGTCCTCGGTATTTTGATCGGGATAGCATTGAAAGTGTAGATTGCTCTGGGTAGTATGGACATTTTAACTATGTTAATTCTTCCAATCCATGAGCATGGAATATTTTTCCATCTTTTTATGTCTTCCTCAATATCTTTCAAAAGTGATCTATAGTTTCTAGGATATAGGTCCTTTACGTCTCTGGTTAAGTTAATTCCAAGGTAACGTATGGTTTTTGGTGTTATTGTAAATGGGATGGATTCCCTAATTTCTCTTTCTTCAGTCTCGTTATTCGTGTATAGAAATGCAACTGATTTCTGGGCATTGATTTTGTATCCTGCCACCTTACTGAATTGTTCTATAACTTCTAATAGTTTGGGAGTGGATTCCTTTGGGTTTTCCATATAGAGTATCATGTCATCTGCAAAGAGAGACAGTTTGACTTCTTCTTTGCCGATTTGGATACCTTTGATCCCTTTTTGTCTTCTGATTGCTGTTGCAAGGACTTCTAGTACTATGTTGAATAATAGTGGCGAGAGTGGGCATCCTTGTCGTGTTCCTGATCTTAAGGGAAAGGCTTCCAGCTTTTCCCCATTGAGAATAATGCTTGCAGTAGGCTTTTCATAGATGGCTTTTATGAGATTGAGAAATGTACCCTCTATTCCTACACTCTGAAGGGTTTTAATCAGGAAAGGATGCTGTATTTTGTCAAATGCTTTTTCTGCATCAATTGAGAGGATCATATGGTTCTTGAGTCTTTTCTTGTTGATATGATGTATCACATTGATTGATTTGCGAGTGTTGAACCATGCTTGCATCCCAGGTATGAATCCCACTTGGTCATGATGGATAATCCTTTTAATGTACTGTTGGATTCTATTAGCAAGGATCTTGTTGAGGATTTTGGCATCCATATTCATTAGAGAAATCGGTCTGTAATTCTCCTTTTTGAGGGGGTCTTTGCCTGGTTTGGGGATCAAGGTAATATTAGCCTCATAGAATGAGTTTGGTAGCTTTCCTTCTGTTTCTATTTTTTGAAATAGCTTTAGGAGAATAGGTATTATTTCTTCTTTGAATGTTTGGTAGAATTCCCCAGGAAAACCGTCTGGGCCTGGAGTTTTATTATTTGGAAGGTTGTTTATCACTGACTCAATTTCTTCATAGTTAATTGGCCTATTTAAGAAATCTATTTCTTCCTGTTTCAGTCTTGGTAGTTTATAGGTTTCCAGGAAGGCCTCCATCTCTTCCAGATTGTTTAGTTTTTTGGCATATAGCTGTTGATAAAAGTTTCTAATAATCCTTGCAATTTCAATGGTGCTGGTCGTGACCTCTCCCTTTTCAGTCATAATTTTAATAATCTCTCACAATTCTATTAAGATCTTCATCTTATTGATGAAATTGTAAAAGCTTATTATAAGAGCACTTTGTACATAGGGACATCGGCCCTTTGTTGATTCTATCCTACGCAAACAGGTTTCAAACTTTCAAACAAGTTCAGATGATTTCCCACAAACTAAAATAAAATAATAAAGATTTAAAATGTTGTATGTAGTTTCTTCTTTTGAATGTTTCCTTCATGTTTTCTACTTAGAGATGTGCTTCCCACCAAAAGATGGTAAAAATATCGACTCATATATTATGCACATACGTTTATAGCTTACCTTGTTACATTTATAATTTTTATCTTCTAGAATTATTTTCGCATGAGTTGTCTGGTACGGATTCCACTTCATTTTTCCAGATGACTAGGTAGGTGTCCCAAGATCTTTTACTGACTAATTTATCTTTTTCCTTCCAATATGAAATGCCAACCCTATCACCTACTATATATAAACTTACCTATAGACTCTGTATTTTACTCATTGATATATTCTTGTACCAATACCTCTGTTGAACCATCGTTAACTCATTATTAATATTTGAGATGGCAAGTACCTTTGATAAATATTTCTTATAATTCTGGGAGGGTTTTATAGGTTCTTTCTTCCAGATCAAAATCGGAATCATTTTGGAGTTCCCCAGTTTTGAGAGGGATTGTATCATGTTTGTGCTTTAATTAAGCAAAAATGACAATTGTATGTAATTGTACTGAATCTTACTTTCCAAGAACGGACTATCCCTCTCCACCTATTTGAAATGTATTTTATACCCTACAATTGAGTTTTCTAGCTTTCTTCACTCAGTCCCTCAGATGTCTAGGTAGATTGCTCCCTACTTTTGTACAGCGACATTGTAATTATAAGTGAAATCTTTCTTTCAATAATTCTTCCTAACATTCATGTTAAAGTCATCAACCTATTTTTACTTATTTTGTAGCCAACCAGCAACCTTATTAATCCACAATCATAGTGCTTCTGGTAGGTTTTCACATGAGTCTAAGCATACTCTGTAATTCCATTCATACTCTCAATTCATTCATTAAGAAAAAGAAAAAAAGCAAGCACTGTGACATAGATCTCAAAATACTGGTGCAACTGAAGATTAATATTATATAAAAATATGAAGCCCCTCTGAGGAACATAAAATCCACTAGAGTATATAAAATACATACACATGCATATATTCCTACATAAGATAGCAACTGAGGGGTCTCTAAAAAGGCACAGATAAAATGTACAATGGGAGAATGCACAAGGACACACTGCAAAATAATGGAAAGCTCAAGGAAATCTTTGTGAGAAGGTAGCATTTATTTTAAGCACAGAATGTCAGGATGTGAAAAGATCAGAGGGATAATATTCTAGAAAGAGAAAAAGAAAAAAAAAAAAAGCATATGATCAAAGGCAAAAGGAGAAAAACCCCAGACAAAGGTTGGCTGGAACACAGGGAATGATAAAGGGTGACAAATGGATCATTCTAAACACAAGATTAATTTACTTCTTATATGGTAGACAATGGTAAGCTATGGCACGAACAGAGCTATGCTTTAGGAAGACAAGTCTGGAGGCAGAATGCAAACATGGGCGATTTGGGGATGAGAAGAACTGAGGCAGAGAGAGTATGGTGGTTTTAAAACATGGGCCCAAAATTCTTTGACATGCCTCTTGTTGAGAGGTGGGGTCTATGTCCTTTCCCCTTGAATGTGGACTTTGTAATTGCCTGACTGATATAATCCAGCAGACGTTACACTGGGCCAGTTCTCAAGCCCAAACCATAAGAAACTGACACCTTTCTGGGGAACCCTCATGCACTATTGGTGGAAATGCAAACTGGGGCAGCCACTCTGGGAAACAGCATGGAGGTTCCTCAAAAAGTTACAAATAGAACTACCCTATGACCCAGCAAATACACTACTAGGTATTTATCCAAAGGACAGAAAAATACTAATTCCAAGGGACACATGCACCCCGATGTTTATAGCAGCATTATCAACAACTGCCAAATTATGGAAACATCCCACATGTCCACCAACTGATGAATGGATAAAGAAGATGTGGTATATATATAATTTTAGAATACTACTCAGCCATAAAAAAGAATGAATTCTTGCCATTTGCAATGATATGGTTGAAGCTAGACAGTATTACACTATTTGAAATAAGTCAGAGGAAGACCAATCCCATATTTCACTCATATGTGGAATTTAAAAGAAACAAAACAAATCAGCAAAGGGGGTAGAGAGAGAGAGAGGCAAACCAAAAAAATCAATTCTTAACTATAGAGAACAAACTGATGGCTACCAGAGGAGAGGTGGGTGGTGGGATGGGCAAAATAGGTGATGGGGATTAAGGAGAGCACTTTTAATGAGTACACTCGTGATGTATTGTATGGAAGTGTTGAATCACTATATGGTACACCTGAAATTAATATTGTGCTGTATGTTAACTAGAACTTAAATAAAAAGTAAAAAAAGAAAAAGAAAGAAAATGACACCTTTCACATCCTATCTCTTGGGACATTCACACTTGCAACATTGCCACCATGCTATACGGAAGCCCAAGTACTCCATGGAAAGTCCACATGGAGATAATCTGAGGTTCCTGGTTCTTAGTTGCCAGTAGACAGACAGTTATCTCCACTTGCCAGGCATGTGAGTGAATCATTGCTGCAGTGGATCCCCCAGCACCGGGCAAAACACCCCAGCAGATGCCGCAAGGATCAGAGCCGAGCCCTCTCCGTGGAACCCCACCCTAACAGCAGATTCAAGGTTGCTGTTGTTTTAAGCACTTAGGTTTGGGTGGTTGGTTGCACAGCAACAGTAACTAGGACAGAGACCAATTTAAAGGCTCTCACAACAGTTCAGATCAATAGCATGAAGAACAACTGGAAAAGTGACCACGAAAAGGGGGTTAAGCGCCAGATGCCAGTGCTACTTTGAAGACACAATCAATGGGACAATGGCAGCCTAAAATTAAAATCTGGCCCCTGAGTGATTTTGTTTATTAAGAATTAGCCAGGTAGAAAGGATTATTTACTAATATTTTAGAATTGCACATTGTTAAAGCCAACAGTTAGCTCTTTCTTCTCCCTACCTACCCTCACCCTCTCTGCTGGAAGAATATATTTTCCTGCCACACTGATATTAAGCTTCACTATGCAGTTTGCTTTATCAATGGTATGTAAGCTTGAAGTGATGGTGGGTCAACTCCAAGTGCAGGCTTTTAGAGACACTACAAGTTTCTGCGTGGTCTTTACACGTCAGCCATGACAGAAGAACATGGCCTGTGCAAGCCTCAAGAGGGAGACTCAGGGGCAACCCTGAACCCAACCCACAGCTTGGAGCCAAGTCCAGAGGAGCCTAGCCAGGTTGTTCAAATCCCAGCCAACGTACAGACCCACAGTCGAGAAACACTCATTGGAATAAATAACATAAAATGATAAGTCAGTGCAAAAAATAAATAAACAATTACTGCTTGTGGTATGCTACTGATGTCTTATACGGAAATCATTGTGTCTGAAGAATCCATTCACTAACATCTGAGAATGGCCCACTATCTCATCACAAATGTAAAAGATCGTAATCCTAATTACCAACACTTAGGCACACCTGTCCATTGGAGAGATAAAGGTAGAGACACGTATTGATATTTCAAATGTTCCATTTGGGTCATTAGGTGATGCAGCCTTCTGTACATGAAACCAAAAGAGAATGTGTTTAATAAGTCACGCACTTTTTCTTCTTGTCTTTGCTTGTCTGGTACAAAGTAAGTGACAAAACTGGAGATACTCTAAAGACAGCCTTCAGGGTTTTCGTATAGCGCAGGCATTCTCAAAGTATGGTGCATAGCGGCATGTCAGGGGGGCCGGGAGGTCCAAACTATTTTCATCATGATTTGCCTTTTTTGACTCTCAGTGTCTCACAAGTTGGAGATTTACAGAGGCTTTATCCTGTTTGAAATCTCAGTTAACTGACTGCAGAAGCAAACGAGAGAATCCAGGTATCTTCTATAAAGCCAGAAATCTGAGATCTGCAAAACTATCAAACAGTGCCATTCGTCTTATCAAAGTTAACTTGTTTTAGAAAAATATAGTCATTTTCCATTTTAAAACAGTTTTTTATGTTAACACAAGATGGATTTTTTACTTAGTGGAAATGAAATAATACATAAATATTCTCAAGTGCCCCCATTTTCCTTCCTCATATAGCAAATATTTATGACATAAGCTACATAAAGTAAACCCATTCAAGACCCTCTCAATTTTTAAGAGTATCAAGGGGTCTAAGGATAAGTTCTAGATACACTCCCAACTACGGTACAGAGTAGGCACCGCTGTGTTAAAAGTACAGTGTGTGGGGAAGCACACTTGAAGAAGAGTAGGAACAATAGGGTTGAGTTTGTGGGGTTCCTACAAGAACAGTGTTAGACTTAAATATTATCACCTTCGCCATGGAGGGAGAAATGACAGCCATGTGGCTCTTCTGTCCAAACTTTTACTTTATTCATCACAACCTTGTTGAATAATACCTTTAAACAGTAAAGCATACAGCAGGAGAGATGACGTCATCTGTCACAGGTTACACAGTGCTGAGGCTAAAAACGTCTCCTATTTTGTTCAAGCTACGACGTACCACTTCTAAGATACTCTGACATTATTAAGAGAAAAATAAATGGCCGTGTACTTAGTCAACAGGAATGAACTGTTAACATCAGTAGTTATCTGTGTTTATTAAGCACTTTTCCCCCAAAGGACTTAAACATTTCAAATATATTAGCATGCATAAAACCTCTATTAATCACCTCACAAGTGCACAGTTGCTATTTCCACATTTTAGAGAGGAAAACATTATCAGCTAATACACAGTAAACTACAAAGCAGAAACATTAAGCCCCTAATGCCTCATCTCTGACAACCAATCATTTGCACATGATGTCCAACATAAAATGGATAATCTCTTGAACCACCACATTTGAAACTTTTGAATGAACATCACACGCTTTCTTCCACTGCTTAAATCTAAGATAATTTCATAGCATCCTTTCCACCCTCACTGTCTGCCTCTAAAGTCTACATGAAACCCTTCAGCCAAGAAACCCAACACTTTCTAATAAGACTGTCAAAGGTGTTCTACACATTTATGGACCTAAAATTAGTCACTGAACTTGGATACTCAGATACCATCGTCTTCATGGCTAGAAAGTCATTCAAAATGCTGCATCTCTAGGGGCGCCTGGGTGGCACAGCGGTTAAGCGTCTGCCTTCGGCTCAGGGCGTGATCCTGGTGTTATGGGATCGAGCCCCACATCAGGCTCCTCCACTATGAGCCTGCTTCTTCCTCTCCCACTCCCCCTGCTTGTGTTCCCTCTCTCGCTGGCTGTCTCTGTCTCTGTCACATAAATAAATAAAATCTTTAAAAAAAAAATGCTGCATCTCTATTTTACAAAAGTGACCAACTGTTTCTCCAAGGAGGCATCAAGCTCTCCTCTAGCTCGGAGGTCTATCTGTGAGCAGTATGAGGCAGTGCAGGGAGATGCGTGCCTAGCTTCTTCCACAGTCTCATTGTGACTACGTGTCTAACCCAGGCTAACAGTGGAGAGGTAGGTTCCAGATAAGAGGTAACTAAAAACAGAAGGTCAGTTAATAACCGATAAGAAGAAATGATGAGATTTATGTGCCGAATGAGGGTGTGCATGAGTAATATCAGCTTCTGTAACAAATAGATCCAAAAATACGTAAAGGTTCAACACAATAGAAGTTTAATGTTCTCTCTCCCTCTTTCTCTCTCTCATGTTCACGTAATTTATTCTCCCTCTTCTACTGCATAGAATTATTACTGAGAAAGACTGCAAATATTGCCATTGATGTTCTATTCAAGGGACACCAGGCTGGCTCAGTCGGAAGAGCACGGAACTCTTGATCTCGGGGTCATGAGTTCGAGCCCCACAATGGATATACAGATCACTTCCATAAATAAAAACTTAAAAAAAAAAAAAAGATTTTCTATTCAAGAATATGTGGGTGTTCCTCGCTGGGGAAAATCCCTCCTTCACACAGCCATGTAGACCCAGGTTTCTTCAATCCTGTCTCCCCAACACCCGCTATGGTTCATGGTCATCTAGATCCAAGCAGAGGAAGAAGGAAGATAGAACATGGGGTTCCTTCGAAGCCCTGCCCCAGATCTGACACACATGACACAGATGGTCACACACCTGCTGTGTGCGTCAGAGTGGGGAAGCAGCACAAAGGAAGAACAGACTACACACTCAAGCACAACGTACAACAACGTGCCACAGTCTACTTATTCTGGAAAACAAATAAAACAGGCCAGTCGACCCAGGTGCCAAGAATCAAAACTGTTGTGATTGCTCACAGGCAACAGTTTTGATTAAGTTCTCAGTAAGAAACATAATTATAAACAGCAATCTCTACCAAAAAATAAAAAATTTAAAGAGTTGTCCCATTACTAATCCAAAGGAGGGTGCCCATGATTCTTATACATGCAGTCTTTTATTTACCAATAATGAAAGTGTTTCTTTCCATAAAAGAAAATGAGAATATCAGGGCACTGGGTGGCTCAGTCAGTTAAGCATCTGCCTTCACCTCAGGTCATGATCTCAGGGTCCTGGGATCGAGCCCTGCATCGGGCTCCCTGCTCAGCAGGGAGTCTGCTCCTCCCTCTCCCTTTACCCTTCTCCCTGCTCGTGCTCTCTCTCTCACTCTTGCTCACTCTCTCTCTCAAATAAATACAATCTTAAAAACAAATGAATATCAGAATATCTTACCCGTGTTATGGCTAATTTAAGGAATTACTGATTTCTGGTTCTCGCGATGTTCTTTTGTTACCCTGTTATCATGAATCCATGTAGAAGGGGATGGATGTCCGTTGGAAAGGGTGAGTACTCTCAGCTACTTACATATGCAGAGAAGCTGTTTTCCTTAGTATTGCTCTTTTGTTCGCCAAAGCCGGACCACCTACCACCAAAGCCACAGGCCCTGGGCACTACAGCTGGCTCTGTCCACAGCCACCAATGCCGCTGCCTGCACCGTGATGGGCAGAATTCTAAAGCACCTTCTGCCCCTTTGAGTTATCACTCCCAAGGCACGGTGCCATGCTTGCCAGACCTTGATCCTGTGTTCCTGCTAGCTGGCACAAGTCAGGAAAAACACAAATGTGGGCGTTTCTGTTTGGGAAATAAAGAGGAACAGGGCACTCTCACCCACCCAGCTTCTCACAGTAATGGATTCCTCCAAATTTAGGGAAAGGATTCAGATGGCAGGCAGCCCAAATGGTGACAAATGCCTACCAAAGGCACCATAAAACATTAACAAACCAAGTGCACGCAGACCCCTGCCTCTTGTCATGGGATGGGGGCTGTCAAGAGAGAGAACGGGGAGAAGATTATGGGGAAAACAATTTTCTTTTCCCCTGATGCACTAGGGAATTTGTGTCCGTAAAGTCCTCCATGGTTCTTTTTTTTTTTTTTTAAGATTTTTTTTTATTTATTTATGTGACAGAGAGACAGCCAGCGAGAGAGGGAACACAGCAGGGGGGGGGGAGAGGAAGAAGCAGGCTCATAGCGGAGGAGCCTGATGTGGGACTCGATCCCAGAACGCCGGGATCACGCCCTGAGCCGGAAGCAGATGCTTAATGACTGCGCTACCCAGGTGCCCCAGTCCTCCATGGTTCTATGAGGCAAACCAGGCTCTGGCTTCTCCATCCAATGCCAGGACCTCAGGGACAAAGCTATTAAAAGTATAGACAATCATATCCAGCACTGCCTAAGACACTTTCTGTGATGATGGGAATGTTCCACATGTGGCCACATGTGGCCATTAAGCACCTGAACCACGGCTACTGTGAATGATGAACTCAATTTTTAATTTTCTCCATTAAAATTTAGGTTTAAATAGCCACATGTGGCTTCTGGCTATGGTACTGGACAGTGCAAGACTAGACTTTCTGGTGGTGTCTAACCAATCCATTGCCTTAAATAACCTAGCGATCTAATATCAAAAAAAAAAAGTGGATATTTCTTCCCCCTAACTACTGAAGAACATTCTGGCTCTGTTGTGGTTACAGCTGGGGCTCAATCCTAACCTGATTTAGATACCTTCACTACGTTTTAAAACAACAGTTCTCAATGTCTCGGATTATGGTGACCCATTTTTAATGTCAAAACAAATTATTAACCATTTATAGTAGTAGTGTTGTAGCTCCTATTAAGAAAATCCATTATAGTAAAAATCTCCTAAGTCAGTAATACTTGATATTCATGCATTTTTCCTCATAACAGTAGCAGCTATACAGAGTTGTCAAATAGACATGAACAGCAGAGACAGTATTGATTTAGTATGCAAGCAATCCTTGATATTACCATGGGTTCCAGCACGTCTTAGAATACCCCACAGCCTCCTGGGCTCTGTGACTCACACACGTTAGGAGCCGTCTTCTAAAGACGCATCCTAAGTGGCCAGAGTTCCGTGATGATATGTTACACAAATGAAGGTCTTGGTTCACAAGCGGGGCTTTGGATTGGTATTAGAGAAATGAGAAAAAGCAACTTTCCTAATACTTGGAAGTCAAATTTTTTAGGTGTATATCTGGTAGCAGATGTATAATATAGATTATTTATGTTGTAGTTAAGCCCAATTATCATGCTAGCTTCAAAGAAGATCAAGGTCTAACCATCTGGATTTCCTGAAAGTGTGCTGTTATAACTCAAAAGGTATGTGTTGTTCATCTGCTCTCCTCCTATCATCATTTTGTCAGAAAATATGCTCACTCCCTGTGATTAACTTGTTTCTCTACGTAAACCTGAAAGCCAAAATCTGAAGAAATAATGTGAGGAAAAAAATGAAAGCAAGCATTTACTGAGTGGTTCCCATGGTGGAGCTTGCCATGTTCTGGAAAAATCCATTTTAAGCTGGAGGTGAAAAGTCACTTTTATGAAACGGATGGAAGGGAAACAAACTGAGGGTTTCAGAGGAGAGGGGATGGGGGGATGGGCAAGCCTGGGGATGGGTATTAAGGAGGGCATGTATTGCATGGAACACTGAGTGTTATACACAAACAATGAATCATGGAACACTACATCAAAAACTAATGATGTGCTGTATGGTGACTAACATATCATAATAAAAAAATTTTTTTTTAAAAAGAATGAAGAAAGACCCCATCAACATTAAAAATCTTGATTATAGGGGCACCTGGGTGGCTCAGTCGGTTAAGCATCTGCCTTCAGCTCAGGTCATGAGTGGGATCGAGTTCCCCATGGGGCTCTCTGGTCAACAGGGAGTTTGCGTCTCCCTCTCCCTCTATCCCTCCCCCCTGCTCATGTACGCACTTTCTCTCTCTCTCTTAAATAAATAAAATCTTTTTTTAAAAAATCTTGATTATAAAATGGAGAAGAATGTTTCTACACCACAACCTCTCTGCCCACAAATGACCGTACAGCTAAAATCTTATAATTTGGGAGGAAACTAAAGGGAAAATAGGACAACGTCAGGTTTGACCTCTGTGATCTGGAAACATCCCAAAATCTCTGAGGAGATCCTCTGTTTGGGGTGACAGCCCCATCAGGCCCCACCATAACACTCATGTGTCCAAGGACCTCTTGGGACCCACCGTTCTCCTTAGAATCAAAATCCCCCCATGGGGCGCCTGGGTGGCACAGCAGTTAAGCGTCTGCCTTTGGCTCAGGGCGTGATCCTGGCATTCTGGGATCGAGCCCCACATCAGGCTCCTCTGCTGGGAGCCTGCTTCTTCCTCTCCCACTCCCCCTGCTTGTGTTCCCTCTCTCGCTGGCTGTCTCTCTCTCTGTCAAATAAAAAAATAAAATCTTAAAAAAAAAAAAAAATCCCCAAGCACACCTTTTAGAACAGGAGCACCAGCCGACGGTGGTCCACGTTACAGAGTAGAAGGCACTAGATGAAAACAAAAGCAACCACTAGGGTCGGAGCTCAGTCCATGAAATCTAGAAACCTCTTAGAGATTCTACAGATTACAGAAAGCTCCCTAAACTGAAGAATGCCCACAACTTGGTTACAGCTGCAAAGTATCAAGATGTATAATGTAAATTATTTATGCTGCCATTAAGCCCAATTATCATTCCAGCTTCAAAGAAGGGCAAGGTCTAACAAAGTATCACGCAAACCACAGTCCACACTCTGAAGAAAATCTCACCGAAAGAAACATTAGATATCACAACATTAGATATCACAACCATAGACCATTTTATACTTCCAAGCTCCCTGGGCTTCCTAGAATGAAGTCACCCACTGAAAAAAAAGGATTTCACCAAGGTAGGCGGAAATTAATCTCTTTCAATTTTTAAATGAGAGACATTCACTTATTATATTTCACATGCACTGACTGCTATAGACATCAACAATTCACTCAAAATAGATATGCTTTAAAAAAGACTGGAAAATTCAGTATTGAATTTAGAAAGCTGAATCTGAGGTTTTAATTCAATGCACAATGGCATGCATTAGCAGCATAAAAATTGCTTCTTGATTAAGTAGTCTCGGGTTGTAATTTACTCAAGATAAAATTTTTTTAAATGTCACAAATTAATTTTAAAAAGCATATACGCCTACCTTTTTAAGAAAGATCACGTTTCAGGATTCCGTACTGTAGAGTAACCGTCTTTTCCTGTGGGGGTGGAAAAGAAGAAAGACTGTCCAACCAATAACAGAAAGTAGCCAAGATGAGCTTTGAAGACCATAGCACTCTAATCTCCTGATGTTATGGCTTCATTAATAATACTAAAGAAATGGAAATTTTTGAAGTTAGACTTAAAATATTTCTTCATCTCTGTCTCAATGAAATATTTTAAAGATCTGGATTCCAATGATTTGATTTCTAAGGAGCAAATGAACAAAATCAAATGGAAACAGATCAAAATAAATAGGAGTTTTTTCAAAATTAGAATTGAAGCATTTACTTCACATCTATGCCAATGACATATACTCAATACTTTCATTCCATGAAGTAAATGAATAAAATTTCACTCCTGTTTCTATTTTTCCAGGGGGGAAATGAGGCGAAGAAGTTGTAATAACCTGTGTAGGTAACAGAAGGTAACAAAACTATAAGCAGCTGTTACCTTCTGTTGTATATTTTTTATGGTCCTAGCTAATAAGCCATATTTATGGGCTTGATTTGTCTTGGCTAAAACTTCTGGATCAAGCAAAATATATAAAGGAAAATAAATCAAAATAAGATCTCTCTGATGTTATTTCACATTTATTGTTTTCAATAAATAACTGACATAGAAACTTGCTAGTCCCTAATAAATACTAAATGTGACTTTTCTTTTCAAAATGACTTGTTGGCATACATTAAATTATTCTAATATTTTAACTTTATATACTCAAGCCCAAATAAGGAAGTAAATGGTTTATAGTTTAATATAAGTTAATCATCGACTCCTATAAACCGTTTCTACCAAATCTAATTAAAACAGCCAATGGAATACCGTCCGCGAGACTGTAATTGTGACTCTGACTGATCTGTTAGATTCCATGTGTAAAGTAATTTAACTTCCAGCGGGGATAATGACGTGTAGATTGAAAAACAATGACCACAATTTCTAACCCAAAAGAGCTTCAAGAATTTTAAATGACTGTCAGTGCATTAATTCATAGAGATCCCACTCTGGAGTAAATGGAATCGCACACACACACACACACACACACACACACACACACACACACCAGATGGGGACTCCCTGGATTCGCTTGTGCTTCCTCCAGCTGCCACCTTCTTTACTGACAATAAAAACCCTCTTTCACCCTAAACTAAACTGAAAGGAAGAAATTCTCCTAGCACCTCACTGAAAGGCGTGTGAATCCTGCAACCCCAGCCACACCTGCAGAGAGCCTTCCTGAGTACAACTGTCTTGGTCACACTTAGCTCCAGAACTTCTGTCCTTCAAAGTCCCTGCATGGACTCCCCAAAGTCAGCCAGCATCGGGGGCCCTGTCTCTCCTGCTTCTCTTCACTTCAGAGCGAGCATGACTCTGGCTCTCTCACTGCCAACAGCGCCCAGTTAGGGTAATAGCGGCCCATTTTATGCTCTGAAATCACAGGTGCAGATAAATTCTGCTAATGACAAAGAGCCAAGACAAACTGATGACTGATTCAGAAACACGGTTCGACACGCACGCGCTGAGCCAAATCATAATCTATGGCCCGGTAAAAACGGGTACGGAGCTTCTCATAGATCTTCAGTTTATAACGGACCATCCAGAAATAATAAGATATCTGGGATTTGCTTTGAAACAATCCAGTCGGGGTTGCGGACGAGGAGAGGTAACAGAGGAAACACGTGTCAGCGAGTTTGTTGTAATTTAATGAAGGATGCATGAAAGTTCATTGTAGCATCTACTCTACTTTTCGGTTATATTTAAAATTTTCCATAACAGAAATGTAAAAGATGGTCATCCAATGAAAGTGATGTGTGAAAATATGACAGAGAGAGATGCACGTATCATCAATGTCACAACCTTCCTGTTTTCCAAACACCCTTCAACACAAAAGGGAATAACTAGGGAAATTAGCAAAAAAATTTGAAAATTAAATATCACACTAGAAAAAATGAACAGCCTACAGTTACAGTTTTATAGATGAAGTGATAACGGCCTTGGAGCTCTTTTCAATATCTCAAATGCCGAATAACAGTAATACCTACCTTCCTCATTTTGTTATTGTTCCAAATATGTCTGCTTTAAATTAAATGATAGAAACACAGAAATACTGCTTTTCTCATGACTGTCAGAAATTATTGGTCGTTAAATATGCCTTTGATTACTAATGGTAGGGAAATGGATGACTTATAATTATTATCAGTGTGACCTACTCCCTGAACTAAAATCTTTCTAAATAAGAGATACAAGAGGGGATCATTAAAAAGGGGGGGGGGACACCTGGACCCAGGTCATGGTCCCAGGGTTGTGAAATCGAACCCCTCATGGGGCACTTGGCACAGAGTCGGCTTGAGTTTCTCTCTCTCCCACTCCCTCTGTTCCTTCCGCCTGCACACTCTCTCTCTCCTTCTCTCTAAAAATAAATAAATAAATCTTTAAAAGAGAGAGAGAGAAAGACTTTATTGGTGCAAACTTTGGGATCACAGATATAAACTCTCAGATCTGCAACCCACTTATGTAGCAGAGTGGTCTGTCACTGGGGTACAGCCAAAAGATGGGCATGCTCTAGAATATACCGCTAATTTGGCTAGAATTTGAAAGACACTGGGAGGGGTCATACGAGGCTAGTACCCAGCTTTCACAATAAGCAGGGAAAGTCACATACCAAGTAAAATCATCCTCACAGCCTCAGAATTTAACTTACTGACCCTGCCAGACACCAGTATTGGAAATCTGACACTGGACATAAATTAAAAAGCGGGATTTATGTCATGCTTTGGGAAAGGATGCATGTGTAAAGCTTTGCCAAACGTTCTTCAAAGATAAACCAGGGGCAAGAATAAACCTTGTTTCCCTCTGAACAGAAGAGTGCAAGACCAACACTAAATCCTTATATGAGATTTGATCTTTTTTTTTTAAAGTAGCTGATGGTTTTCTATTTTCTTTTTCAAGTTTTCCTGGCCTAAAACAATCTGTTTCCTTTCCAATAAAGAAACAATGCCAAATTCTGAAAAGGAAATTTGTCTGACTTAATGGATAAGCACATAAAAGCTGGAAAAGGGAGTATTATGGGAAAACCAGAGCAACTTGGCCTTACGAGGCGGCCTTCCAAATGTATCGGCAAAAGGATCAAGGGTTAGAGAAGGGAGTATGCGGGTAATAATTATGAACGAGTTGCATGATGGAGGTCAGCTAAACAAAATTCACTGTTTTCAATTTGAAAATCACAGTTCCAGTGGTTTACTACATGAACTAAGAGAAACTGCCATTAGCTTACACCCATACTCAGATATTTTTCGTGTTGTATTAAATTAGGAACGGCATTTCATTGTGCATTTAATAAATATTTGTCAAATAAATGCATTAATGAGGTGGCGACTAATGCTCACCAAATCGTGAAATCTGAAGGTAAGGTCATTAGAAATGACAAAAATAAAATCCCCAGATAGAGCAGTCATGCCTGTTAGTCTAAACAACATGCGTAACCTTGATTTGCTTGTAGGTAGCAATATGCCAGGCTAATGTGGTTTGTTCCCAGACTCCCTTGCAGCTAGGGGTAAGCCATGGGACACAGTTCGGACCAAAGACATGTAAGAGAGAGGGGTCTGAGAAAGTCTGTTCTCCTTATATGAACACAGTCCCTTCTCTCTTTCCTCCGAATAGCTACCGGGAGGTATAGAGCCATCTCACAATCGCGAGAACAAAAGGCAGACAAAAAAAGAGTAGAAAGAAAGACAGAAAGAACCTGGTTCTCCAGTGGCATTGCCGAGATGCTACAGCTCCCGCCCAAAACTGTTTAGGTTCCTAAACTTGCATTTCATGTTAGGAGTGGCAAACCTCTGCTAGTTCAAGTTCCTGTTTTCTATAACTCACAACTAAAAATATTCTAACACCAGATCTGATTTACCTCCCCAACCCGGCTGTGTTCTTAAAGCTGCTCCTATTTCCACTGACTGAAGCTCCACCTAACTGGCCGATCACACAGTCACATATCTATTGCTGATTCAACACCAGTTTCCGCTCATCAGGAGCGTGCCTCCCACTAAAAGGCCAACAAGCTTGAGGGTGAGCAGTCATGAGGAAAGCCATCAGCAAACAACAGGCCATGTCATTCTACCATGCCACACGGTGCCCTCCTATGGACCACCACACTCCCATGTTAGGGATACAAAAGAAAATGATGCCAAAAAAGACAGCACCCTACTCCAGTGATCGAGGAACGGAAAATCTTCTACCTTAAGACTAACTTCAAAATCTGTATGTCTCAACAAAGAAAAGGAAATATTTAGCGGTATGGCTAAATTCAACGTCAGAAACGAAACATCTCTAAAAAACAGAAAACAAGAACAGGAGTTTACATCTTGAGGGCTCAAGGGCTGTCCCATGTCCTGGTCCAGGCCTTCTACAGGGCCTTCGTGATACACCTTCTGCGGAACTTAAAATTCTAGTCGTTTCTCACTTGTATATTGATCTCTCTTGATAAAACATAAAGCTGAGGAAAGCTGGCACGTAACAAGTGCTGACAAATGCTGAATGAATGAATGCATGAATGAATGAATGAATGAATGAATGGGCAAAACACATAGAGATCACTTTTCCAAGAGACTGTATGAAAAGTATGCAATCCTTATTTANTCTCTTGATAAAACATAAAGCTGAGGAAAGCTGGCACGTAACAAGTGCTGACAAATGCTGAATGAATGAATGAATGCATGAATGAATGAATGAATGAACGAATGGGCAAAACACATAGAGATCACTTTTCCAAGAGACTTTATGAAAAGTATGCAGTCCTTATTTTAAAAAATCTGTAACCATAATTTCTACAAATATAATGAGTTGTACGAACTGTTCGACTGACCCAAAATGACATATTTGTCAAAGGTCTGGAGAAATATCAAATTTCCAGAGAAATTGTCAAATGCCTACATTTAAGAAGTAACTATCATAAGCCAGGTGATGTGTTAGGCACTTTGCATGCAGTATTTCATAATCCTCACGCACACACACAGCCCCCTCAGTTAGTAACTTCCCTTTCCGATGGGGACAAGCTCAGAGGGAGCTAGGGGGCTCAACTAAGGTCACATATCTAGTAAAAGGCACAGCTGGTATTCAAACCCTAAAAGGTCAGCTCTCACTTTTCTGCTAGACCATGATGCTTCTTCTCTTTGGTCTTTATTAAAATACTATTTACAACTTGTACACATTAGCCAAGGTAACGTCGCAAGAACCTTTCTTTAATGACCTCAAAAACAAATGCAAGGTGAGGGTCCACTGTAACCTCAGGCACAATTACTTCTTGTCCATGTAAGAAATCAGACATGGTTTGGCATGACACAGATAGTGACCTTCTCTAGCTCATCTTAGAGCCGTAAGGAATAACAGAATGTCTACATACCTACAGCATATTAAAAGCAAGCCACTAGGTACTTACATGACCTAGAAATGATGTGAAATAAACTCGTGCGTCTATGGCTTCAGTTTCAGAAATCAACAGCTCTGCTCCCCAACCCACATAGGGTACACACACACGCACCATACTTTCCATGCCCCATTTACGGACCACATGGCCCCAAGAACTTAGACACTGGTTGGCGGATGGGCTTACAAATAAAACCTGTTTCTATGCATATAACATATCAGATCCATTGAAGCAATTAAAATAATAGACTCGCTTGAACCAAAAGGGGGAAAAAAACCTACTGCACAAAAAATTAAAAAAAAAAGGTGCCTTTTGTGATGGCCTCCTAACACTTTTCATTGAATAAAGAATTCCTCCTTGAAGTTGATGAAAATTTAGTGAAAATATTTTTCCAGTAAACATCTTAATGAAATAAACTGTTATGACTCCAATTTAACAACTTCATAAATTCTGATGGAGAAGAAATAGACTCACCACCCCCGAAACATTTGGCAATTATTTTTACACAATATGTGCACAGTCTAGGATGTACGTGCATAGATGGAAAAGTGAACCGCAGTGTATTAGCCTAAACACGAGCTTCTTTGTGCTGCCATTTCAGCTTAACATTTCCACTGATTTTTAAGCAATATGGAATATTTTGCAAGTCGTGATTTCTATCAGGACAGCTAGCTAATGTCCATTTAAAAAAAAAACTTGAATTGAGATAGTTATTATGTAATAAAGCACCTTTCCATTTTTTCCTCCCCCTTGCTATAACTATAGATTAGTTATTTATATTTTTTCAAATTTTATTATGTTATGTTAGTCACCATACAGTGTTTTAAATTTTTACCCTATAGAGATCTTTGGGGAAAAAAACATGATTTAGTATAAAGACACTGAATCTTTTTCTAAATAATGGCTGAATTGTCTTTAAGAAGATAAACATACTCTTTTTTTTTTTTTTTAAGCTACCCCCTTTCAATTCTTTCCACTGATACAGGGAAAAAACAAAAAACAAAACAGTATTCTCAATTAAATAACTCCATAGCACTCACAGATTTTCTTCTGTAAAGTTATTTTTTAAAGTGTTCACTCTTCATCAAAGGCTAATGATTTTAAAGACAAGCTTCATCATGAAAGAAACAGAATAATGAAGTACTTTTACAAAGACAGTGTCTGGTAATAATTAAAGCAGAACTCTGTACACAACTTCTTTTAAATATCTGGCTAAAACTCCAAGCTTTCAATCAAATTAGGATTCCTTCATGAATGTTTATCTTATTTAAAGTATATCCCCCCCAAAAAAATAAGCCAAAAGCGTTTATATTCCCCCCTGCATTTGACCCCACAATCGGACACTGCCCCATTTACAAAATGAAATACTGAAGTCCACCTTAGATTAACTGCCATAAGCAGTTCCAATGCTAGAACTAAAAACAGGCGTTAAGTGTTAAAATACCTCTTTTCTTATGCACCAGCTCACTTTCCTTATTTCTTTTTCTGCATCTTAAAGTACTTCTTTACAACTGACTAAGGCTCAGAAAATTACATCAAAATATACTCTACAAATAAAGTTTGAAAGTTATATTTAGCAGATTTCTGATTATATTGGACACAGTCTTGGTATAGCTTCCCACATATCAAGTTTTGCCATGAGAGGGAATTCTTATTAGTCTTTAACAGAAAAAGTAAGTGAGCTGATTAAATATAGATCAAAGGAAGTTCTGCCATGAAAGTACCTATTTTTTATAACTTGTGGAAAAAAATGTATCAATAAACAAAAAGCAATCTGGTGTTTCTCATTCTGGCCTATAATGGTAATCTGTTTTTGATGAGGAAATACACTTTGCTGCCTTCTTTGTGCTTTTCAGTTATTCTCCAACATTTTTAGCATGATCATGTTACTTCTGTAAGCTCCAAGGTTATTTTTTAAGCATTAGACACTACCTTTTTAGACCTTGATATTCAGATAAACTATTCTGTAATAAATGATAGATGTTAATATATTTTGAAAACATATGGGTAATTAATTCCAGTCAAAATTAAATCTATACCTTTAAAATGACTGCTTATCATATCGTCACCTATAGACTTCGGTACAAAAGCATATTAAATGTTTTAAGATTTTCTACTTTGAGATAAGCTTATCAATAAACTGATAAATGCATTTTATATTCATCTGCATCTGTTCCAAAAATTAGGAAAATCACCTGTTTCTTGTTCCAAACCCTTCTCCTTTATCTATACTATTTATTCTTTGCCAACTCTTAAAATATATTTGAGGTAACTCCATCATATGTCATTGCTTTCTCTGACAGCTATATCAGGACTATAAATAATACATATATTTATGCTTCTATATACATATACATTAAATAAACACATTTACCTATACATATAGACTTACATATATATATTACATATACACATACATATACATATGTATAATATGTTCATAGAGTATATATACAATGTGTGTGTGTGTGTGTGTGTGTGTGTGTATATAATCTAAACTGTTTAGAGACTTCCATCAGAGGTGCCTGTTAACTCAGTCTCAGGTTTCACCTGCCTTGGTCAACCTGATCAACTAACTATAAGACATTGCTGAAAGAAATTGAAGATGACACAAACAAATGGAAAGGTATACCATGCTCATAGACTGGAAGAACTAATATCATCAAAATATCCATACTACCCAAAGCAATCTACAGATTCAATGCAACTCCTATCAAAATACTGATAGCATTTTTCATAAAACTAGGAAAAAATAATCCTAAAATTTGTATGCAACCACAAAAGACCTCAAACAGCCAAAACAATCTTCAGAAAGAACAAAGTTGGAGGTGTCACAATCCTAGGTTTCATCATGTAGTACAAAGCCTTAGCAATCAAAACAGTATGGTACTGGCACAAAAACAGACATATTGATCAATGGAACAAAATAGCCCAGAAATAAATCTACACATATATGGTTAATTAATCTATGACAGAGGAGGTAAGAATTTACAATGGGGAAAAGACAGAGTTTTCAATAAATGGTGTTAAGAAAACTGGACAGCTACACGCAAAAGAATGAAACTAAATCTCATTCTTAAACCATACAAAAAAATAAACTCAAAATGGATTAAAAGACTTAAATATGAGACCTGAAACCATAAAACTCCTGAAAGCAAACATAGGCAGTAATCTGTTAAACATTGCCCTTAGCAACATATTTATGGATATGTCCCCTCGGGCCAGGAGAACAAAAGCAAAAATAAACCGTTGGGACTACACCAAAATAAAAAGCTTTTGCACAGCAAAGGAAACCATCAACAAAACCAAAAGGTAACAATAGTTTTGAATTATATTTTTTCCACTTAAGTGACCAATTGTTCAGCCAAATTAGCAAAGAGTGTTACAGATTAGAAACCTCATCTTTGTATCATATTGGTGATCCTTACTTTCCCCAGAGACCAATATCCTGTAATCATCATGAGTAAATTCATTAAGCATTTATTTTATACTTAGTATTTCTCATTACTGGGAAGGGAGAAGATTATAAAGTGTGGTAGTTCACAAGTTATAAATGTAGCTGAAAGTATAACACTTATCTGTGCATTTTGCTACAGAGCCAATAATTTCTAAATTCTTTTAAACAGAAGTAGAAGAGAAAGTCTCTTACCGTTTCAAATTTTCTGCTAGTCTCAGTGCTAAGGACAATAGGTGATGAGTTCCCTGCACGCGACCAGAGGACATGCTAACATGTGGCCAAACCGGTCCTGAGGTCAACCCCGAGGCTACATGTGGAGGAACTTGCAGAAGACACGTCTTCAGAGAGAATTCTCAGGAACAAAGAGTGGTTCCCTTTCCTTCCCTCTTGATCAGTTCACACCAACTGCCTCCAACAACCCCTCACACACTGAGGCTACCTGCAAGGAGGGAGGCTGATATCCTATCCCCTGGTTGGATGTTTGCCTCTGGGCAGAAGCACACAGAGGCATGTGTGAGGCTGGAGCACTGGAGCCTGGCCGACGCTGCCTTCAATAGCAGAGCAAGGCAACAGAGTCTCAGTAAGAGAGGAAATGGGCTACACTTCAGAGTTTGATGGTGCCGACATGTGAGTTTTCCTATAGACCAAATGGACACCACAGAGGGTAGTGAGGTTTGAGTGATCCTAAAAGATCTCCATCCAGGTGGGCTGCCTGGACACAGGCTCAGGGATGTTCCCGTGGTATAGCACTGGAAGACAGGAGCCCAAGATCATAACTGATTACCCAGGAGTTACACTGCCCACATCTAGTCATGGCATAGTGTCAATGAACCTGCATGGGATCTCCAAAAAAACATAACAGGATGTGTGTGAGAATGAGCTGGCCACGAAAACAAATAGCACCAGCCAACTAAAACTGTCTTCATCCCCTCTTTGCCCCCTGCCAACTCTGGAGGAGCCAGAGATCCTGGGTGGAAGGAAGAACAAAGAGGAGAATTAAACCAGAAATGACCTTTCTTCCTCACTGATGATCACTAAGCCACTGGGCAGACCTGAGGATGGAAAGGGGGAGAAGCTATACACAGGATGAGAAAATGGAAGTTTCAATTCATAGTGTAACACATTTTTCTCTAATATTCAAAAATCAGGTTGTTTTGATACTTTACAATGACTCAACAGCTATGGAATCTACTAAAAATATCATCCAACGTCGAGGTGGGAAAAGAATAAAACTGCTCTCTGTGTGTCTTAAGTGTGACCCACTCAACAAACGGTTACACTAATAAATATCCAACCTATAAAAGATTTTTTTCCCATAAAGTTGTTAGAAAACTGAAAAGAAAAAAAAAATCAAGATGGCGCAAATGTAATATACCTCTTCAAACTTTACCTCCAGAATATAACCCTATTGGCAGCTCTTTTAAATGGAGTAGACTAATACTCTAGTCAGATGTCAGAATGAATAAAAACAGTAATAATAATGATAATAATCATAAAGCAAGAATCAACCATACTTGCCCAACAAAAGAAACACTTTAAATAGAAACACACAAATAGGGGCACCTGGGTGGCTCAGTCATTGCCTTTGGCCCAGGGTATGATCCCAGGTTCCCGGGATCAAGCCCCACATCAGGCTCCTCTGCTGGGAGCCTGCTTCTTCCTCTCCCACTCCCCCTGCTTGTGTTCCCTCTCTCGCTGGCTGTCTCTCTCTCTCTCTCTCTGTCAAATAAATAAATAAATAAAATCTTAAAAAAAAAAAAAAAGAAAAGAAAAAAGAAACACACAAATAGGTCAGAAGAAGGGAAAAAGTTACACCAAGTGTTCAAACACGAAGCAAAAGACAGCTGAACTGGCCATATTAAGACAAATAGACTTTATCGCAAGAAATCTTACTAGAGACAAGGAGGAATACTTCACGATGATCAAAGAGTAAATCTGAAGTTCTAGAAGCCTTAGTCCTTCATTTACGAGTTAAGAAAAGTGAGACAGGTGACTTGTTCAAGGATACTTAGTCAGCTAGGGGAATGGCCAGCTACAGGTCCCTTCTCCCAATTTCCTTTTCCGAGCCTTCCTCTTATAACCAGTACCTCTAATGTGAGCTCCTTCAACATGAAAGCAACCAGCCTACTTGGTTGAAACCATCAACTCGGTAGCTATGCAAAAACACAGCCTTGGAAAGGGGACCACATGGAATGGGAGACAGGGAGTTGGGTTATGAGCAGGGTTTGGCTCCAGAATCAAGCACTGCACCTCACTAGTTGTGTGGCCCTGAAGAAACTTACTTAAATGGGCCTCAGTTTCCTTATCTACAGTACAGGGAGATCTTCGCCTATCTCGCAGGATTGATATAAAAAAAAGAAATGAAGAAGCGGTCAATAACTTGCCTGAAGGATACCCAGCTTAGTCAGTGACAAAGCTAGACCCCCACAACACACACACACACACACACACACACACACACACACACACACACACGTTGTTAAACTGTCTCTCCCGATGAATTATGCCCAAATGGAAGTACCTGGTGGAATGCCTGACCTTTACTAGGCAGTTGAAAAATGTTGGTTTTCTTCCCATACGTTGTTGCTACACTTTGTACAGAGAATAACTTTGGAATAACTTTTCGGTCTGGAATCCTCAGTTCTAAAATCAATCCTTTTCGATCTAGACAAAATGAGTTTCAGGTAATCACTTTTTCTTCTGTTGGCTTTGCCTGACTCTTTATAAAGTCATATGGTCTAAGTGAGTAAAGCAGACAGGGTAGAAATTTCAATGATAATTTAATTCAAATCATCTCTTATACTATAAAATGAGTCACGCAATAGACACATTTTGTAACATTCCTCCAAAAAAAAAAAAAAGTTTAAACATATCATTTTGTTCATAAGAAGAAAGAGACATTCCTCCAGATGTTGTGATTATAACAACCAAAGAGTCACAGCCGCAAGATCGTAACCCGAACCTTCAGTTTGGTGAAGGATTCTTTAGAAAATGAACTCTCTCTTGTGGGTAAGTCTGTGCTGTACAAGGCCAATCCCTATATAAAATGTTCAAGCATCCTGACAATTTTTCTGGATTCTTTTTATTGCGTAATTGAGGATATTATAGGAACAGGCATTTACAATCACACTGAGCTTTAGGTTTTCAGAGAGGAGTCAACGCTCCTGAACGTCAAGGTGATAGTCACAATATATTTTCAACCCAGAAAAGTAGGTGCTGGCAAGGTAGACGCTCACTGTGCTGTCTCATATAACCGCAAGAAATTTAAGAGTAAGACAAAACTTGATAATTAATGTTAAAAAATGCATTGCTTAGCTACCAATTTTAGAAACAGCAGAGGGCATACAAATCCAAAATAGGACATACAAAACCATGAAATAAGGAAGAGAAGTATTATAACAGCATACGGTCAGTGTCCCCATCTTACAAATTCATTTTAGGATACATTTAAGAGCCTACTGTGTGTTAGCCACTGCACAAATCTAATTTAAAAAGTGCGAATGAGTTATGGTTGCTTGAAAGAGCCGAAGGGCTCAAAATGAGTGTGTTCAAATACAGATGAGTTCACGCAGTCACTGACATTTCATGCACATACAAAAAGGAGTCGAGACATGTTATTAAGTTGACCCCATTCAATGTTGTACCTATGTCAGGTTCTGGGTAGAATATTCTATAAAAAATGGATCATATCTCAGCTGTCAAATTTCTGTGTGATTTAACTAAGAACATAGCACTGTACTGTCTAAAAAGCACCAAATCTAGCAAAACACTATACTGTACCTCAAGAAAGGCCACACAATTTATTCTTCACACAAAAGAATATTAGGAAAGAAAAGCACCAACTATCTAAAAAAAAATTATAAGCATTTCCTTGACTACTTAAAAGGTCAGTTAGAAGTTAAAAGCAAAGAAAGAAGGACCAAAACCATTTTTATTTTGTTTTTAAAAAACTTACCCTTGGACTTAGATTGATAGCAGTGAAATTCAATAAGTACACATTACTTATCAAATTGTAAATTAGGCAGTGATTCAAGTTCCTAATTATGGGAAATGATTTAAGCTCATTTAACATAAAATGTTTTAACTCTAAGACTCCTTAAAGAAGAATGTTAAACTCATACAGAAAAAATAGAGGCACTGACTAGAGGCAATATATGATTTATCTAAATCCCCACCTATAAACAAATTGTCATGAAAATTCAGGGAAAACAAATCCCCTGTAAACTAAACCAATTTAAGACAAAAGCACCTTTTGAAATCAGGAATATACACTCAAATACCAAAATTATTATTTTGCAATGATAAAAGAGCATATGTGTTTTTTATCATTATTCTAATCAAACCATTCTGTTTTCCTATATATTGTCAAGTACAGTTAGCTGACCCACGAACAATACGGGTTTGAATTGCACAGGTTCAGTTATGTGTGGATTTTTTTCAAAGGATACAGTACAAGACTGTAAACGTATTTTCTCTTCCTTATGATTTCCTTAATAACATATTCTCTTCTCTCGCTTACTTTCATGTAAGAATACAGTATATAATACTAACATACAAAATATGTCTTCATCAACTCTCAGTGTTATCAGTAAAGCTTCTGGTCAACAACAGGCTATCAGGAAAGTTTCCGGGGAGCCAAAATGATATGCAAATTTTTGAATGCTCAGGCAGTTGGCACCTCTAACCCCCATGTTGCTCAAGGGTCAACTGTACCTTCTTTTCAATATTTATTCTACAAGCAAGTATAAAGTGCCTGCTATGTGCAAATATTGTGCTGTGAAGGAGGAAACAGAAATTGGCAACCCCAGCCTACAGAAGCTCAGAGAGAGAGAGAGAGAGAGAGAGTGTGTGTGTGTGTTTAGGGGCAGGACAGTGCAAGTTAAAGTAAACAAAAGCACAGTGTCACAAGCACTATGGGGACAGCATTCATAAAATATAGCGTAGAACTAGTAAATCATTGAAATTATTTTGTTCTATCAGTTGGACTGCAGACAGCTACATGGGAAGGGAGCCCCGCTGTCCTGGTCTGCCGAGGCTGCCATACGATCCCCCACAGACTGGGGGGCTTGAACCAGAGATGTTTCTTCTCCTTGCTCTGAAGGCTGCGAGTCCAACATCAAGGTGCTGACGGGGCTGTTTTCTGGAAAGTCTCCTTGGCGTGAAGATGTCCACCTCTCACTGTGTCCTCACATGGCCTTTCCTCGGTGCGTACATGTCCCTGGTTTCTCTCCCTCGTCCTGATAGCCGCTTCTTCTATGGACACTGGTCAGACTGGATTAAGTCCCAACCAAACAGCCTCATTTTAAATGTACCACTTTAAAGGCCTTCTCTCCAAGTACAGTCACATTCTGAGTTAGTAGGGGTCTGGGCTTCCATGTATGAATCTTGGAGGGACACAATTCGGTCTGTAACACCCATCAGAGCGACTTCATCAGTCCCTTTTCCTTCTCAGTGAGCAAGAGGCTCATAGGTAAGTTGCTTCGAGCTGCTAAAGCCACTCAAATAAGTCCTCAAGGAACTAGATGCCTTCTGTTTCCCGTTTTGCTGCCCTCGGTGTGTGCTCTGTCACAACCACAAGGCGGCATCTGCAAGTCTAAGCATCATGTCCAGGTTCCAGGAACGAAAGGGAAGACATCAGGAAGGAAGAGCCCACCCAAAGATGTGCATCCATGTCCTGCTGGTCAGAACCGGGTAAGCAGAGGGGGGCAAGGAGGGCAGTATTTTAAAGTGGATGCATTGCTACCCTGAGCCAGAATCACAGTTCCATCAGACGGGGCGGGCGGGGACTGTGTCCCACATGGCTGGCTGACCACAGATGTCGCCGTATGGGTGCAGGTCGCCTTTAGTTGGAGGCCCATCTGTACCACTGATCCACCACGTGACCTTGAGCAAATGCTTTAATCACTCAGTTCTCAAAGGTGGTAATTACACTTAAGCTGCAGAGTCACTGAATTAAATAGGGCTGCATTCATTTGTCAGGCCCAGGGCACACAGCCTAAGCCTAAAGGACGCTGGATTTGGGGCCTGGTCTTCAAGCATCCTGGGAAATCACAACATTCTGAGTATCACAGAGCTACCCAGTGATGGAGTACCCAAAGGGACTCCATTTCTTTACAGGGGGCCTTCTGACATACGCCGGTCCACGGCACAGCCTGAGAGCCTAGAGTGAGTGAGTGAGTGAGTGTGTGTGTGTGTGTGTGTGTGTGCACGTTGCTTTCTGATGGTCTTACGCCTTATGTGAGGGTAGGAAGCACTGATTCACTACCACCCTGCTCCTTGCATCAGACCCCTTCTGCAATCAAACAGCTGCTTTCCGCAATTTTTCTTGAGACATTCTAGATCACGGTCCCCATTTAGCAGCGAGCTATATCGTTCAGGTAACTTATGCCTTCACCTCTCAAAGGTGGGAGAGCCCGGGCTCGGTAAAAAGTGCAACATTTCCAGGTTTTTAAACCGCGTTTGTTGCTCTTAATCAAGGAGCGCATTCCTCCTGGTAATCAATCTTGATGCAAAACCTGGTGGGCTGCCACATCTATCAATTCAAGCTGAGAAAATGAAAATTACCATGTAACAGAAGGGTGCGGGAGAGCCTGCTTCAAGCTCAGTTGCTTTCACGAGAGGTATTAATACCCAAATCATCTGCACTTTTAAATTCCCTCCTTTCCCTCTGGTAGCTGTGCAAGAAATCTCTGTATGTTACTTAGGACAGATGGGAGAGGAACTTTTAACTTACTTTGAAATTCTTTCAAAAGGAATGAAAAATGGACAGAATGAGGCCAGCCTTAAGGTTCTCAGAGGACCTCACAGGTCCAAAAAGGCTAAATAAAAGGAAATACTCCCTCTTTGTATTTTCAAAGTGCTGTTGTGAAATCTTTTCTCAGCAGCTGCAAATAACTATACAGCAATCCTTCTGTTGTCCCCATTCAAATTTGAATGAAGATGTATCTAATAATTAACACACTTAACCAGCACTTTTTGAACACAAAACTAAAAGAAATTTGCCAAATCAAAAAGATGACAATTATAAAGAAGAAACCTCCAATCACAACTGATGGCCCAAGCTTGGTGGGGAGGGTAGCATGGTTAAGACCATCAGAGCCACCATTTTCATATGATCCAAACTGACATCACAAATAATTTGGGAACTCCTGATTTGGGAACTCCAAAAGATGCTCTCCTAAAAACAATGTTCAGCAGAATATTTTCCTTCAATTAATTAATAGCTCTCCTGCTCACTCCCTCTCTCTCTTTGGCACTGATAATATTCACAAGCCATTTTGAAAAGAAAATGCTACAAGAAAATAAATACAAAGCATTTTAGATTACTAAGAGTCCCACTTAATAAAATAATCTGATTAAATCAACGCTTTTTTCCTGTGAATTTCTAGCCAAGTTTGAAATTTACAAAAAGCTTTTCTGATTCAGAGGTCTAACACACTGTAAGAAAAATAAGCATGACTTGATTAAATAAACTCATAAAGCAGAAAAAACAATGTGAGAGTGTGCCCAGCAGGAGTAAATGATAAGCCATCTTCAGGGAAATGTCTCCTTTGGTTCTAGTATACTATTAATTCATATCAGAACTTCTGTTAGCAGAATTAACGAACATAGAGTTTTCAGATTACTGATCATCTTTCCAAACTGATCGTCGTGCCACTTCTCAGGGGCCAGTGTGAATAATCATGGAATACTCCTTCCCTCTGTTGTAAGTCTGCAGATGGTTTCAATTTATTTAACATGGCACCTCTTCTGCTAATTCATCAGATTGCTTCCCTCATTTGCCCAATCTGCAGACTCTGCGATCATGGCATTTAGTTATTCAATCATTTAAGAGACATTAATTTAGTCTTCTCATATGCACCAGATTCTTCCCTTCCCCAAGGAAGTCATGCTGTGGCTCAAATTTGCAAACCATGCAACAGGAGGATGAAGGTGGGGCATCCAAGCTGGAGTTGAAATCCTGGCAGGCTTTGCAGGGAAGAAGACAGCTGTGGGGGTGTGTAAAGGCCTGCAGGATTCAGCCAGGTGCAGAAGGGGGCTGGGTGCAAAGTCAGCAAAGGCACTGTGGCCACAGATCTTATGTTCTTGGAACTTTAATATCGCTTAGAGTAGGTGACGCAAATAAAAGCATTAAAACTTTATTGTTATGGTCCGGCCGTGGAATGGCTTGTATTTGGCAAATTAGGGAAACAGAATTAAGTCCTGAAAGCAATAGAGAGCTGTTGAAGCATTTTAGAGGTAATGCTATAAAAAGATTTGTTTTGTGCAAATTACTTTATCTGAGTAAGGAGAATGCAATAAAGCAGCAGAGATGTAAATTCATTTTTTAAAAAATATGTTAATTATTTAGAGAGAGAGAGTACGCGTGCGGGCAAGCAGGGGGAGGGGCCGTGGGAGAGAGAGAGAGAATCCCAAGCAGACTCAGCACTGAGTACAGAGCCGGACTCAGGGCTCGATCCCATGACCCTGAAATCGTGACCGGAGCTGAAACCAAGAGTCACCGGGGCCCAGAGATGTAAATGTATAAAGTAGCTGTTTATCTACCTCCCCCAGTAAACTGTAAACCCCTGAGGGCAAGAGCTGCAACTCACTACTGTTACAGTACGTGATACTCGTGATACTCGCTTAATAGCCAACAGAACACATGAATGAGGAATGAACGAGAGAACAACAGGGAAGCTGATTGAAACGTTACAGGAAAAATCAAGGCACAGAATTTGAGAACAACTCTTAGGCGGTGGCTACAGGAATGGACAGGAGCAGACAGAAATGCAAGATACTCATAGGGTAGACTCAACAATAGATCAGTGGCTTGTTTCACGAAGATTTAGAACCCAGGATGAGACATGGATTTGGAGTGAACTTGAGGACTTCTCTTTTGGACACTCCGATCTGACAGTATCCATAGGACATGAACGTTACGCTATCCAGCAGACAACAGAACGTCAGTGAAGCTCAGACAAGAGGTCAGGGGTATAGGAGTCAGGGGTATTGCTGACTTTGCACCCAGCCCCCTTCTGCACCTGGCTGAATCCTGCAGGCCTTTACACACCCCCACAGCTGTCTTCTTCCCTGCAAAGCCTGCCAGGATTTCAACTCCAGCTTGGATGCCCACCTTCCTCCTCCTGTTGCATGGTTTGCAAATTTGAGCCACAGCACGACTTCCTTGGGGAAGGGAAGAATCTGGTGCATATGAGGTCAGTATACAGGTTGTAACAATGGTAGAAGTGGAGGAGTTATCTTGAACAGAAAGTAATAGAGATGAATCACGAGCAATGTAGAGACCTCCAGAGGATACCACTTTAAGGACTAAATGGTAGACCAGATGTCACCGCTCTGCCTCTCATATATGAAGATAGCACAGGATGGACAAGCAGACCCTCGCAAACGGGGACTTCGGGAATCTGTAAGGGAACAGCAAAAATGAACTAATCTAGTGTAATTCCTTCAGGTTGGCAAAGTGATGTAACCTCCCCAGAGTCACCACCTCAGGGAATTTGCACAGCAGCAAATGCTAACAGCTAATGCCTTAGTTTCTTACACCATAACATTTGGAGGTAGGAAGAGATGAACCCTGATAGTCCTTCCAGCAGTATGATTTTATGATTCTAATCAAGTTTCATTGCTTGTTCATTCAGAACGAGTACACAAACCAAACAGAGCAGTCTTTTCATCTTTTCAAACAACAGGGCCACGAAAATGAGAAAATAAATGAGCCCAAAATCTCCGAGTCTTCCTGCCATGTTGAACAAATGGGAAAATAAAGCTTGTTCATTTCCATTCAGTGATGCTAATGATTCTGTTAAATTGACTTCTTTGAAGGAAAATTACTGCTAATAACCTTAATTTCCTCCTAGTCTCTTCCCCTAGGTACCTGACATTTTAAATAAAATATTTTCATAAAACATTAAAAGCAAAGGAATTATATCTTAGGTATCCAACTCCATATTGAAAGACTTTATGAATCCCTTCTACCTCAGCTGTCTAGGGCCTACACTGTGAGAGCTTCAGATAAACACATCAAGTTTCCCATTCTATGCATATCCCAAGAAACACAGTCCATTTCAAATGAACCAACAATTTTTTTTGAAAAAAAAAAAAGTTTCTCTGTGACCCACCACAAATCATACTGCTACCAGCCATGTGGTGTTCTAGAACATTCCAGCCTTCAATTTGAATTTAATCACTGTAACTATTTTCTCTTCTTTGTCCCCCAAACCAGGCTTTCCACCCTGGCCTGACCTCTGACACCTCTGCTCTGGTTGGCAGATGGGTAGCATCTGCCATTTGCCTCCCCAGACCCATTCGCCATGCTTCTGCAGCCTTGCCTCCTTTCCTAAGCTCTTTGGCTTCTGTATGGATTCAGCTAATGGACGACACCAGTCAGAAGTTTGGGGGGCAAGGGAAAAGTGAGACAGACATTTCATTCCCCAACTGTCTCCCTGCAAGCACATGACAGGTTGACTGTGTCCCCCCTACAGAAGGACACAGCTCTTGCAAGCAGACTTCTTGCCCCACCACTCAGAGAGTGAACAGCTCTCCATCATTTCTAAGTCCTTCTGCAGCACCCACCTGGTTGTGTTCCCTACACCTGCCCAAACCTTCCAAAGGGTCCCTTTATTAAACCTTCTGCAGAGAACTCAGTTTACACATGCCATCTGTTCCTTGACAGGCCCTGAATGACACAGGGTTGAAGAGTGACCAGGGGAGGCCCTCCACCGTGGCTCTCGCAGACACGATCAAAGGAAATTGTCTGTAAACTGTAAATCATTGTAACATTTCCACGAGCAAAAACCTAGTACACACTGTCTTGAATAGCAAGGTTTCGATGCCAAGGAAATAGAACTGAATCCTACCATATTTCTACAATTCAGCGTGCTGTAAAAATAAACACGCAGAAGGCATACAATCAGAATCTGAATGTCACTGCCAAACTAACCAGAATTCTTCTCAAAAACGGGTATCCGGAGAAACATGAAAGAACCAAATCCATCTTTGAAAACAGAAACGTTTCATTTTCCAATGCTTTATCCTTATCAAGATTATCAGACCTGATACTGTGACATTTTAAGGTGATTGCAAGTCTTTCAAAGGATGGTACAAAATTCTAAAAAGTATTAATAATTCACTTCATTTTATTGGTAACAGCTATAGTTACTGAAGTTGTGACTTCTGGAAAAAGTTAGGAATCAGTGACCTAGAATTTCTGTATTTTTCCCAATATCTCTCAAAATGAAAATAAAGAGGAGTTTCTAATGTATATAGCCCTTTGTCTATATATCATTTTTAAATATTATAGAAATCACCTTCAGGTATGTATTAAATAATAAAACTCAATAAAATAGCTTTATCTCTGAACATTATAATTCTGTAAGTAGAAAGTAAATGAGATTCTTAAGTAAGTACCTGAAAGTTGAAAGCTATAAATACACCTGGACAGAATTTTTAGCAATGAAATTAACTTGATTTTCCCAGGTCAAAATCAACCTCTGTTGGCTGTGCAGTCCCTCACTTCTTTGACCATATATTCAAGGGTGCTTATGACACGTCCCTGCTGTGAGTGATCTAGAATTTCAGAGCTAACCAAACTATCAGAATACAGATTTTCAATTCTGAGTCGGCAAGATATCTTTTTACTAAAGAGTTTTTAAACTGGCCTCTTACCTGAGAAATTCCTTTCAATTAAGGATTGTATTTTCAAGACATTTAGGGACATAGACTACTTCTCAATCATTTCCTGATGCACTGTATATAACTGAAATCCGACTGAATCAGTGAAACAATGTAACAATGTGGGGCATGCTTCAATTAGAGGATATGTTCATAATTTGAGGTTCCACGAGATCGAAATTCCTTGGAGGCCTTTCTTAACGGCAATTTGGCAGTGCTCTCTCAAAATGGAAAATGTGCATACCCTTTTGACCAATTATTTCTATTTCTAGGAATTTAGCTACAAGAAAATCTTGCACAGGTGCAAAAAGACCTACGTACAAAGATCTCTAATCTTTCAGGGTGCAACAGTGAATACAGGTGAATGGTTAAATAAAATATGGTACCCATTGTACCAAAGTTTCTATAATGTTAGAAAGAAAAAGAGAACCAGCATACTGTCATGGAAAAAGCTCAATGACATACCTTAAGTGAACAAAAACAAATAACAGAAAAATGCGTACAGAATAATCCTGTTTATGTAATAAGAAAAAGACACGTATATATACTTACACATGTAAGTGCACAGAAAAGGGAGAGGAAAGAGGCACTCTAAGCTGTTGCCAATGGTCATATTTGGGGATGGGTGCAAGTAGGTAAGAGTATTTTACGTTTTGTTTCTATTTTCAGCACTATCATTTGGATTGGAACATATTAACGTATCACATACAACATTTTAAAAAAACAATGAAAACAAAAAATTAACAGAAATTCTAGAGGCACCTGGGTGGCTCAGTTGGTTAAGTGTCTGCCTTCAGCTCAGGTCATGATCCCAGGGTCCTAGGATCGAGCCCCGCATCAGGCTCCCTGCTGAGGGAGCTTCTCCCTCTGCTGAGCTTCTCCCTCTGCCTGCCACTCCCCCTGCTTGTGCTCTCACTCTCTCTCTCTCCTCCCTCTTGCTTTCTCTGTCAAATAAATAAATAAAAATCTTAAAAAAAAAAAAGAAAGAAAGAAATTCTAGAGGGGGTTTAGTGATTTGTCCAATGACAGTGCATCAGCAGATATGAGAGAAACCCACCTCAAAGGGACTTAACTCTTATTTGATCACTTGTGATCACTCATTTAAGAACCAAAAGAAAATGAGGGCTGTTAAGCAGATTGCACTTTGAAACACTAACCTGCATAAACAGATCTACATTCTCTATGTCCAGGACAAATACGGCAAGGACTACCATGCAGCAGTGAGAATATTTTGGGACTGGTTAAAGTTCAAGACAGTGATGTACACAAAAGAACCTGCATGTCCCCATAAACGAAGTCACCCATTTCTCCACACTTAGGTGCTCTCATTTAAAGGAGCACCATGAAATAGGAGAGAAAGCCATGTCTTGCCTCCTTCAATTTTGTATGTTTGCTAACATCTTAGAAGAATGAGGGAGAAGAAAAACAAGCGGAAATTCAGAATCAAAAACCTATGTCTGGGGCGCCTGGGTGGCAGAGCGGTTAAGCGTCTGCCTTTGGCTCAGGGCATGATCCTGGCGTTATGGGATCGAGCCCCACATCAGGCTCCTCCGCTGGGAGCCTGCTTCTTCCTCTCCCACTCCCCCTGCTTGTGTTTCCCTCTCTCGCTGGCTGTCTCTATCTCTGTTGAATAAATAAATAAAATCTTAAAAAAAAAAAAAAAACCTATGTCTGCTGGAAATAAATGACCATAGCAACCCTCATAAGAAATTTTACAGGAGGGGAAAAAAAAAATCACGCCTGAATAAAAAGGATGTCGTGCTTCCTTCAAGATGAAACTACAGTTCTGGCAACTTCTAGTACACAGTATTTCTGAGCACAGTTAACAAAAGCCTCAAAATGGGAGCTGATGGGCTGAATTCGTTCCACACACGGGTTTTGTTTGGCCACCCCAGGGGCTGGCATGTGTGTTTTTATTTTAACTGATTTCTAAACCATTTTCAAATGAGATCTCACACTTAAAAATAAATCTGGATTTCATGCTTCCCTTATCATTGTAGAGGCTCTGGCGGCCCTGTGCCCCACGCCCGCCTGGTGGAAACGTGTCAGCCCTGTGCAGTCCCCACCACTCCTTCACGTCTCTAACATCTGGGCAGCCGCACGTTGCTTACCTGGCCCTCAGAAAAATCAGAGTGTGCCACCCCTGAAGGGAACCCCTGAGGACCTCACCAGGTAAAAGCTGGCCCTGCAGAACACTTAAATTCCTTCTTAGGCTAGCCCAGGGTCGCATTTAGTAATCTCCCTCTCTCAGACTTCTGGCCCAAGCACCTGCGGAAACAAAAGTGGTCAGGATTAGCTGAGGACGTGTGGCTCCATGCTCAACTTCCTATTTCAATTACAGGTTCCCAGCAGGGTTGCCAGAACCTTCTCTGTCAGACCTCAGCCCAGTCCCTTGAAAGAATGGTCACAAGACTTTTATGGCCACAAACCTTTCAGCAGCACGTACCTCAGTGGCAGGTAACACAGGGCAGTGGTTAGAAGTGGGAGTTATGGCGTCCTCCACCTGGGTGTGCATCCCTTCTCTAAATTTAACTCCCTGAAGCAACTTCACCTTTCCAAGCCTCAGTTTCCCCAAGCGTAAAACAGAGAGACTATTAGTAACCACCAAAGAAAGGATCCAGTGACGTGGCACACTTCCTTGCTCGACACATGTCTGTTGTGCTGTGACTGCTGTTGCTATTACTATGGGATGTGCAGCCTTAAGCTCCCTCCTCCCCCCCCCCCAGAAAGCAGGAGGCACCAAGCCTCTTAAACACCAGAGATCTCCAAGTTATTCTAGGGGCTGCCCCTCTCTGTGCAGGCCTAGCTGGCTTACGATGGTCTTCTTTCAAAGCCTGGGGAAAACATCTGGCTCACAGAGCATGGTTTGCAGCCCGGCAGTCACAGCATTCGAGGCAGTTAGGACTGAGTTTGTGTTAGGTCCCCCTGTCCGACTGCAGTCTCAGGGTTAGGCAAGTCCAGGGGGGATGATCTGGAACTTCACAGCAGCCCTAAAAGGTGACCAGAACTTTCTGTACTTGCAGGGCAGCAGAGCAAGTATCCCTTGTTACAAATTTTTTTAATAAAATATTTTATTTATTTGAGAGAGAAGGAGTGTGTGTGTGTGCATGCACAAGCAGGCGGGGGGAGGGTAAAGGCAGAAGGAGAAGCAGGCTTCCCTGCTGAGCAGGGAGCCTGATGCGGGGCTCGATCCCAGGACCCTGAGATCATGACCTGAGCCAAAGGCAGATGCTTAACCTACTGAGCCACCCAGGGGCCCCCTCTTACAAGTTTTATAGGAACTGACTCAGCCTACTTTGTGTGGATAGGTCAATGGCATCTGCCCCTACAGAGATGGAGAGGGTGAGCAGTAATACTAGCGGCATCAGGAGAAGGACTAATAGCATTTGTAGCAGCAGCAATAGAAACCCAATACCCAGCATCAGGCACAATACAGCGTGCTGTCCACTTTTGCCCTATGGGGTTATTCTCCTCATTTTACAGATGGTACAACTGAGTAGATGCCCAGGGTCACACAGCCGATACATGACATAGTTGAGATTTGAACTCAGGTCTGCCTGATCCCAACACCTGAGGGTCTTAGCAACTTGGCACCTTCTGAAAGCAAACCCATAGCGCAACCCACCCACCCCCCCCACTTAGCCCCCAGCTGCCTCTAAGACAAAGTGTTTCTAGAGCAGTTGTCCTTTACCTTCAATGGATCACAGACCCCACTCTCTATCAAATCTGGTGAATCATATAGACCCTTATAAGTATAATATTTTTAAATGTATAAAATTAAGCACGAAGGAAACCAATTATATTGGAATATACTTATCAAAATAATTTTCCTAAAAAT
Source organism: Ailuropoda melanoleuca (assembly GCF_002007445.2). Lineage (NCBI taxonomy): Eukaryota > Metazoa > Chordata > Mammalia > Carnivora > Ursidae > Ailuropoda > Ailuropoda melanoleuca. The sequence goes on along the minus strand of NC_048230.1, from coordinate 79,217,527 downwards.
CTGGACATACCTAGTAATCCACGTGTTTCTTTTTCAAGCCATTAAATGCCAAGATCCAGAATGACAGTAACACTTAGCCTATCATTTGGAAGCAAATGCAAATAAAGACATAATTCATTTGCCAGCTATATTCATGGACCCTCCACATTCCATCCTCAAAGCATTACCGGGTAGGCCTGAGATGAAGGACTATTGTTCTGGAGGAGAGCATGAGATGTCAAGTATAAATCTAATGGTCTGTGGTCTCTTTTCTCTGGATGAGCTGCTTATAACTAATGACTTCAAGTTACTTTCTTCCTTTTGTTCTAAAGAGGTGGCTACTTCAGTCATGTCAGGGAGCCAAAAACACCCTTTAATTGTTCAGGAGCAAAAGAATGTTTTGAGGGCAATGTATCTTACAGCAATGACTTGCCTGGCCCAAGGGTAGTGTGGTCGCTACAGGTAGAATTTCCCACCCCTCAGCAAGCCAGAAGGATCACAGGAGAAGAGCTGGGAAGGAGACTCCCAGTCAAGGGGATAAGATAACACTACTGAGCGGTCACGTGGTACGCACGTGACCTTCTCAAGGAAGGTTTTGTAGGTGGTAGGCTAGAGAGTGTTCAGAGAAACATTTTCTTCTGATTTCCATCTCTTTCAACTATTTTGATTCCTCAAAGAAAAAGGGGGAAAAAAGTAGATGGAATTCATGCAGAGAAAAATAAAAACTGCTGACCATTCATCCTCTTGCAACAGAAGGATCTCCCAGCTGAGAGCTGGGAGGTAGGGCTTTAGTGCTTCACCTCCTCTATGAACTTGGGTTATACCTTGAGCATATGAAAAGCATCCAAAAGGCATGAGCTTCCCAGCCAGACTTTTTACAAAGTGGGATTTGGGGGTGGTGAAATCGCCCTTGAGCATAAAAGTGACTCTGGGTGATTTTTTTTTTTTTTAAAGCAAGATTAATTCTGATGAGGGCAATGCAGACTTCTCACTCATCTACTCGGTGATGCATTATCACCCAGCTCAACGTCCACTGGGGTGAAGTAAACCACCTATTTTTCTATTTAGTTAGCTAAAGAATCACAGCCTCTGAATGTGCTAGACCTTCATGTCATTCTAAGGTATAACTAGATAAACAATACTACACCTTGAGGAAGTATTTCTACTTTAAGGGGGAAGGCTTTATCAAAAGAGAAACTTACACAGAAAAACAAATACTAAGGAATGGAGGAAAGACCTACTCAAGGTTATTCTATTTCCTGGCGATTACAGGGGAGTAGAAAAATACAGAATGGACAGTACTGAGAACTAAGCAGTGTCCTTGCAGACACAGTGAATATCAGAACACCGCCAGCAAAACCACAGAAAGTCGCTGCTGCCGACCATCGGCAATGAAAAGCTGTATTTATTTCTCGAGAGGTGGATGGGTCTTTTCGGCAGACGCTAATATGGCCTACAAGTTCACATTACGAGGTGAAAAGCATCTATTTTAGAAACTTCAGTCTGGACATGAAATACCAAGTGTGATCATTAAAGCGGCTCCATTAGTCCTTGACCTCATTCTGCATATAAAACGCAGAAGTTCTTGGTTTTACAAGACTTACCATGATAGCCAGTTTATTAAAAACCTGGGTCACGAGTGCTAATAAACATGCTGTTTCATCCTTACTTTACAAGTGGTCCTTACAAGCGACGATAATTTAGCCACAATCTGCTAAATAATTTTAAGTTTCAAAGAATATTTTTGCTTCCCCAAAAATATTTGAGTTCACTAGTAAGGGCATTTGTGCAGACGAGGAGAAATACATAAGCTTTCTTTCCTATGACTGTGATACAAAAGGTAAAATTTATTCTCAATATAAGACTTTAAAATCTTAAAAATATCAAACTCGGCAACTAATGACTAACATATTTTTTTAAAAAAAATAATAATCGACAAAAGTTTTTAGTGAATTGTGATATTTGAGTCTGTTGGCTACATCTGAAAGTTTGAGGATGGAAATGCAACACAACATCCAGAAGCTGGCCTCACTTATATCCCCTCCATGCACAAATCAGCATGCCAATGAGATCCGTTCAAGGAAAACAACACAGCAGCACTGAAAGGCAATTTTACCTCCATTTTAACTTTGAAGGTGGGTTAGGGATTACTTGGCAAACACATTTCAATTCCTAATAAATATAACTGGCCCCTGATGCCTAAATCAACAGTGCACATTAAGGCAGAGACAGTTGGACGTATTCTTGGGAAACATAAAATAGCAGGGCGAAAGGCACTGGCTAGGTCTCTGCTGGAGATGAAATCATTCAAAGTGATACCGATTTTTAAAGTCCATTTCTGCCAAAGCTTTTCGGTAACCGTTACCACTTTCTAAACTTTCATATTTCGCTATCTCATAGGCGAAAACACACTACCTCGAGGTTCTGGGGCACAGAAGTAGTTTCATATCATTCCCGTTTTCAGGCACACAAATATAAAACTCAGAAGACAGTATTTGAGAACAAAGCGCTTCTGTGTGGGTGTGCATTTGTAAAATAAAGGTAGCATTATTCCGACAGATAGAAATGTGTATCCAGTGATCAAATGGAGTCTTAGAAATTCTGTTTTGACAGTTACTTGTAGAATAGCATTTTCAACAGCCATTAATTCAAAGCTGGGTGGTGATATCATCAAAGCTAAATCAAAACGAAATTCAGATGGTTGAGTAATCACAGTTGGAGGGATGTGTAATTGGTAATCTACTAGAGGGTACCTTTAGCTATGCCATAATATGTTACACGCAAAGGGTTACTAGCTCTGGCAGCAAAGGTCTCCTGAAATAAAAATATCAATAAAAAAATGCTCTTCCATTTAAGAAGTGAATTTCTATGAAAACAGGTGTTCTCCCAAGATGGCAATCATTTATTAAACTTCTACAGTTCAAAAGGAAGATGACATAACAGATTAAAACACCAGCTGAAAACTATGCAAGACTGTCCTATGAGAAACAGCATTCTAGATTACATAACGTGGGTAATGGCAGATTAAACTACACGCCCCTAACCAGCTAGATTTCCGTGCTTTTGCATGGCTCTATAACTTAGGCCACTGAAGTTTGAAGAGTACACAATATTAGGTTCTTAGTTCAACCACATATTTTTGAAACCAAGAGTCCTGAAAAAACTAAAAGGATAAAGTTAAATTTTACACGCACACACAAACACGCAGTTTTTCCTGAGGAACACAGTTCCTTAGACACTTTCTTAACCACTTCATAGATGGCCCAGGTGAAGTCACCAGTTGCTTTTCCTGGTCATGTTTACTCTATGAATCTGATTTCCCTTTAAAGAGGAAACTCAATTCAATTTTAGATATTACAGGGCTGCCTATGTTTGAATGACATTATTGCCAACCAAACAGAATTATTAAACAGCTATCTCCCACACACTCATAATTTATAGATCACCCTGTATCACATTTATGGTTAAAAAAAAAAGGCGACCTTCCATTAATGATTTGACCAAAATTAAATTTTAAACACCTGTGATTTTAACACTAGACTCGCTACAAGAGTTAAAAAAAAGAGTAGGAAGTCATCTCTCAAATGCATGCGTAAGTTTGAAAATAAAATGGGCATTTGTATTTTCTCTAGAAAAATGCAAGTTTATGAGAGTTTTATGATTTTAGATAAAGGTGCACTTAGAAACAATTGGAAATTGGTGACTTCCATATTTCCATCCTTCGGTACTGCCTACAAAGTCTACAGCCAGAAGTACTGTACTGTTGTAGACAGGGTCTAATTAGCTAAGGAAAAGGCAACTTTAAAATTCTGAAAATAAGACAACCTTTAATCTCCATCATTTATGTGCTTCTGGGAGGCCCAAACACTGCCCCCCACCGAGTGCTGGCCTGTCAGTGTTGTTTTAAGTGGAAATGGTCAATCATTTCTATTACCTCCCCAGAAGAGGTAAGAAGATCCACATGCATACACATTTACATGCTTTGCACGGTGCCAACTATTTCCAACCAAAATAATCATATACACGTCCAGCCGAGCTATTTCTAGCCAGAAGCGGTGAACGTCTGGACAGAGTCTGAGGAAACCCAGTGGGCGATGATTATAGGAGGGGGTGGCGCGTGCACCCCTGCCTCCCGCGCGCCGAGCCTCGCACCCCGCACCTGCACCGGCTCCCCGGCAGGGCATCCGGGTACGCGCGCACGCGTCCGGGACGCACCCGCCAGGAGCAAACAAACCCCGCGGGCCGGGCGGGGCGGGAGCATCCTCCGGCGGGACCTGAAATGCCTTCTCCTACCTGTCACTTTGCCCAGAGCTGCTGCCGGGGATGCGGCCACGGCCGCCGCCTGGAGACCCAGTGTGTGCGCGCGCTTGTGTGCGCGCGTGTATGTGTATGTGTATGTGTGTGTGTGTGTGAGAGAGAGAGAGAGAGAGATCTTGTTTGCGGTGCGGCTCACTTACTGCTCCCCGGGCCACCAGCCCCCTCCCCCTCGCCCCGAGAGCCTGCCACTGAGCCCCCTCCCGGCGCGTCCGG
>NC_048230.1:79152022-79212553 GCF_002007445.2 Ailuropoda melanoleuca | reverse complement strand
TTTTTTTTTTTTTTTTTTTTTTTTTTTTTTTTTTTTTTTTTTTTTTTTTTTTTTTTTTTTTTTTTTTTTTTTTTTTTTTTGAGTGGGGGGGGAGGGTGGAGGGGTTCGGGACTGGCGAGAACTGGTACCCCAAAGCGGGTGGCGGGGGTGGGGGAGGTGTTTATTTGATTGCATTTTGTTTTATAAACACATAAAGCGCTTACAGTGCTTCGGGCACTATTCTAAACGCTTTTTATTCGTGTAATCCTTAAAACAATCTTCCAAAGCAAGTACTACTATTATGTCTTTTTTTTTCTCGAGGCTTAAACTGAGCCACGGAGAGATTAAGTGGTTCCAAAAAGTCCTCCCCCAAGTGCAACCTCAGAGACGCAAACCCCCCAGACTTTCGTCCCTGGAACGCTGGGGCGCTGCTCCAGGCAGTTTCTGGCTCGCCCCTGCCCTACAACGATCCCCAGTGAATCCGAGTTCCGCTCGCACACAGACCCTAACGGTGCAGACTCTAGCATCACTCTTTGTGTGGACCCTCAACGCGCAGCTCCAGAACTCCCAGGAGGGCTTCCTCCTCCCCCAGGCCACTCCGCCTCCTCCCCGCGGCCGGCGGCCACCAAAACCCGGAGACGTGGCACCTGCGCATTGGGGACTGGGGCCACACTCGCAGCTAAACTGGGCATGCTCAGCCGCCTAAGCAGGTCCGGCTGGCCAGGAGGAAAAAGTGAGCCTGGCCGCCCGTGCAGTGTGGGGATTGGAGTGGGGATGCCCAGGCTCTTGATGGGCAGAAGCAGTTGTAGATACCAAAGTCTCGTTCCTCTGGCACGTCCTGGCCTTTTCCAGGCAGGGCTAAAAGGGGGTGGGGAGGGGGGGGGTGATCAAAAGTTTACCAGCTGGGCATCCTTAAGTGGGAGGGGGCTGAGCGCCCACTGACAACTCCCCAGCTGAATTGCTAAGCTGCAATTTTAGCTGAGCCCTTAAGCAAGCTCTTAAGTTAGCTGAGTCTGTCTGCCTGTGCGGAAGCCAAGAAAAATAGCCTAAACCAAATTTCCCAGCCAGACTGGAAAGGAAGGAAAGACAGATCCCAGGGAAAAGCTGGGTGGCTCTTCACTGTTGAGGGGGTCTTCAAGAAGTGGCGATGTTGAGTAATGCCAGGGTACTCAGCAGCTCTTCTCAAACTGTGATTGCACACAAATCCTCAGGGGAATCTTTTTAAAGAGCAAATTTTGATTCAGCATCACTGGGGTGGGACCTGAGACTCCGCATTTCTAACTAGCTCTGCGGTCACGCTGGTGTTGCTGGTTTAAGATCAGACTCTGAGTAGCAAAAGGTTAGGGCAGTATTTTAGGCCTGTTCTCTATTTATGAAAACTAAGGTTTAGAAAGGCAAAGCAATTTGGCCCAGGTCACACAGCCAATAAATCGCGTAGCTAGTTTCGAACCCAGTACTCCAGGACATCCTGTGTTTATGTTCCTGTATTCCCCAGGTATCACCCATAGACAGATGAGCCAGAAGCTGTCATCTGTGTGTCTTGACCATTTCCACAGTGGCATTTAATTTAGTATATAGTACACCTAAACATATTGTTATCAGTTAGCCTCCACTCTATAAAGCCACACCAAAATGTAGTAGCTTGAAGCAACTATTTATGAGCTCCCAATTCTGTGACTCAGTTGTCTGGGCTGGAATACACAGAGAAGTTCTGCTGTTTTCTGCTGGATCCACTCATGCTGCTGCAGATGTGTAAAGCTTGGGATCTCATCCGATGGCTGGGATGGAAGGATGTTCTCTCTATATGGCTTCTTCATATGGGGAGCTTCCAGTTTTCAGCAGCAAGGGAAGGCAAGCCCCAATTTAAAATAGCATTTCCTACGTCCTTTTGCCGATGTCCTATGGACCAAAGAAAGCCTCATGGCCATGTCCAGATACAAAGCATGGAAAATAAATAATAAACTTCACTTTCTGATGGAAGGGGATACAAAGTAGGGTTTGTTTTTCCAATCTACCACATACACCAACGTCCATAAAACGAGCCCTTTTGCCCTAGAATTCACTGGAGTTTTATAGATTAAACCTATCTTTAACTTTTACATATTGCTAAACCCAACCATAGCAATCATTTATTGTTAGGCTCTCAATCTAATAGTGCATTTAATCAGGAATCTTAGCTCAGTGGGGTATAAGCATTAAATATTTCAATTGTTTTTCAAAGTACTAAATTCAGTTCAATTCTGTTGAAGTTCCCTTTCTCTCCCATTAATGCCATCTTAGATAGTCATTCACCCAACAAACATTTTTGAGGCTTTTTTTAAAGATTTATTTATTTATTTTTAGAGAGAGAGCGTGAGGGCGCACTCGGGATTTGGGGAGAGGGAGAGAGAGAATCTCAAGCAGACACCCCGCCTAGCGCAGAACCCAACACAGGGCTCTATCTCACAACTGTGAGATCGTGACCTGAGCCAAAATAAAGAGTCAGAGGCTTAACCAGCTGAGCCACCCATGCTCCCGCATTGTTGAAACTTTTTAAATGTGCCATGCACTATGCTTTGCCCAAGATAGACAGAAGAGGCAAAAATCATTTCCCCTATGAAGCTTAGACACTATCAGAGGAGACAGACAATAAAAAGCATATTATATTAAACGGATATCACACCAAGTAGTGTCGAGAGCCAGGGTGGAAAGGAAAAGAAAAGCTTCATGAAGCAGATAGGAGGGGCTGCTATTTTAGATAGAGGTCAGAGATAACCTCCCTGAGGATGTGACATTGAATGGAGACCTACATAAAGAGAGAGATGTGAATATCTGGGGAACAGTGTTTTCAGCAGAGGGAACGGCAAAAGTCCTGAGATGGGAATGAGATTGGCACATTCAAGAAACTGAAAGGAGGCCAGACTGGCAGAATAGGGCATAGAATGAGTGGAATTGGGGTCACAGAGGCAGCAGGGGGCCAGGCCATGTGAGGCCACAGAAAGGACTTTGGGCTTCAGGCCAAGTGTGGTATGAACCTATGGGAAGACGTTGAGCAGGGTCAGAACATGATCTTATCAGTGGTTTAGAGAGCTCACATCGAGATTGCCTGTACAGGCAAGAGTTCCAAAAGGGAGCCCAGTAAAAGGACACAGCAGTGGTTCCACTTGGTCAGAGTTTATTATTTTCAGAATTAAAACTCAGACTATGTCAACTTTAGACTCAATTTAAATCCAGTCTTCTCTCTGTTCCCTTGTAGGCTCCAGCTAGATCCATTGCTTCTTGGAGTAGAGGGCTGGTGACGCAGGATCTGGTCCTTAAACCCCTTCACGCCACCTGCCCTTCAAGGTTTAGCTGGTCCAGCATGTTGAGTAGGAAGGAAGAAGGAGGAAATGAATGAATGTATCAACTATTGACCTGTAGTCACTGTGGTCCTCTTTCAGTTCACCGTGGCTGCTTCTCTGTCTACAACACCAATGACACTGTGGCATCTGTCCCGTTGCCTGTTCTCTGCCATGAAGGATATAAGTAAGGCCCTTGAAGGGTCCTTCTGGACTCCCACCCTCCCAGCACTGCTCCTTTTATTCCAAGCCCACAATGCTCTCCATGGTGGCCTAGCCCAGTGCATCTTACCGTTGGGACTCACATGCCAAGCAGGCACCCTACTGGGTGGGCCACCCACAAGAAAGCTAAGTCCAGCCGCCTTCCACAGTGCCCACTGGAAGTACAAGAGAAAATAGCCCATCCGAGCCAGGTTAAAAGATTGGTAGGGAAGGAGGGGGGTAAGATAGAGTTGTTTCGGTAGGGAAGGAGGGGGGTAGGATAGAGTTGTTTCGGCCTTGAGGAGGATACCTAGACCTCATTATGGGGGCTTTCTCTAGAATGTCAGTGCCTGAACAACCTCTTTATACTCAACTGAGTTTTTCTTTCTTTCTTTCTTTCTTTCTTTCTTTCTTTCTTTCTTTCTTTCTTTCTCTCTTTTCTTTTATTTTTTCTTTTGAGATTTTATTTATTTATTTGACGGAGAGAGAGTGACAGCCAGGGAGAGAGGGAGGGAACACAGCAGGAGGAGTGGGAGAGGGAGAAGCAGGCTCCCAGTGGAGCAGGGAGCAGGGAGCTGGACGCAGGGCTCAATCCCAGGACCCTGGGAGACGCTTAACGACTGAGTCACCAGGCGCCCCTCAACGGCTGGTTCTACTTACCAGTCGTAGGGCAGCGTCTTACTACGAGAATTAACATTCACCACAAGAAAGGCCAAACCAAACTGTCAGTGCAACCGGGTCCTTACGTTTTTACGAAGTCTTACTTGTTATTGTGGCTTTATAAGAAAGGAGGACGGGAGACAATCTGGACCTCCAGGTTCATAGCCAGAACTGTGTTCACAAAAGATCACATTGTATTCTTTTTAGAGAAAGGGCAATGCATTGCTTGTCCTGATTTAAAGTGATACATTAATCACTGCTTCCACCTGGCTTTTTACATGCTGCTCTTTGTAAGTGAAAAGATCACCACCAGCCCGTTTGTCCAGTTTGCCTTAATTAGGGACATATAGCTTTGAAAAGTGGGCAGCACAAGGACCAGCCTGACATGGGCTGTCTTGGCCCCAGGATATCTCCTCCCTAACCTGTGTCTTGTTCCACTGTGTGCTGAAGGAAGGGACAATTTGTTAGAGGCACTGAGAACCAAAAAGAATGATAATGAGGAAAATCGCCCAAGGATTAGGTTTATGTAGAATATAATGACAGGCTCAAAAAAGACCCACTAAACTTTCTGTCCCATCAGTTGTTGATTGGACTCTAAAGAGAGAATAGAAAGAAAAGCACAACAAAGAGAGGAGTCTAACTCCATTGCAAACAATTTAGCCTAAGAATGGAATTATCTACGTGTGAGCCAGGCTTAGAATAGGACTACTGCAGAGGTTCAAAGTGCTGTGTGAGGCTGATGATGATGACGATTGTTATTATGAAAGTATAGCATAGATGCAATAAAACATGAAAATCCTAAGTGAGAGCCCACGGAATTTCCATTTCCAGAAATTCCTATGTGATCACCACCAAGATCAAAGATCAAAATATTATCAACATTCCAGAAAGTTCCCTCATGCTCCTTCCCAGGCAGTACTACACACACACACACACACACACACACACACACACACACACACGCCGCTGCCACCACCACCACCACCACCACTATCACCACAAGTAATCACTATTCAACACCATAGAATTGTTTTCCCTGTCTTTGAACTTCATATAAATGGAATCAGGTAGAATGCACTCTTTTGTGTCTAGTTACTTTGATTTATTTATTATGTGTGTGAGATTCACCCATGCTGCAGTTTGTAGCTAGTGTTTTTTATTGTATCATGAATATATCAAAATCTATTCATCTGATCTATGGTGTAGTTGTAAATTGTATCATGAATATATCAAAATCTGTTCATCTGATCTACGGTGATGGTAAAATTTTGTGAGTTTTAAAATTGCACTCCAGGGTTCTTGAAAATTGGTCCTATATTCCCATTCTACTTTTTGTATTCCCTATTACTCATACAGTATAGTATATTAAGTACTCAATACCTTCTGTTAATGGATTATTCCGTGAAAATGAAGGTTCTTCTTTGTCATGGGAAATTCCTGAGTGTTTTATGCAAAAAGCACAGTAAAATTATGTCATATTACTGGATAAAAAAATTAAGGGATTTTTCCCCCAAATAATTCAAAAGGCAAATTATTGTTTGTGATGCCAAAACATTTGTAATCACTACCCTGAAGTGTGAGGACTACGTGCTGTTAGATGTAAATTAGAAAAGCCTCAAACACGGATGTCAGCATTTAACCCACATGATATGATTTACAAATGAGAACACCGTTCCTACTTACCTGATGTTTATGGCAAGATTACATAAAATGAAATGAGAGCATATGGAAAATATACACACTACTTAATGAGGCTGCTTAACTGCTGGCCTAATTGCATGGTTTTATATTTCTCTCCACTCTTTAAATGTGAACAGATCAGTTTTGTAAATACAATGATTTGTTCCTACCATCTCTGTTATGCTGCAACAAGATTAGAAAAATACATTAATTTACAATATAAATATCAATTGCACATTCAGCAAGACTCAATGTTCTTTTCTTTCCTTCACTGACTCCATGTGGTTGGAATCACAACAAAAGTACAGTTCAGTTAAATTTATTGTTCCTCTGTGTCTCAGGAAGCCCCAAATTTTCATACACACACACACACACACGAATTTCTTTGACTTTACTTTTTCAGTCGTTTTTGCCATTGTGTTTCATGCTGGTTAAGATAAAAATAATGGATTCTTCCGAGTCCCACCTAGAAGAGACTTAGAGGATCATGTGATCCAATCACTCCAACTAATTGACGAACCTTTTAAGTCTCAGAGAGGCGGTGTGGCCCGCTCAGGTTGAATGCCCAGCGGGTGGTCTGCTCAGACCCCAACTTCCATTTCAGAACTTGTAGGCACATCAGTTCCACAAAATCCAGCCATGGAACAAAGACAAGTTTTAATTGAATATTGACAGAAATCTGCAAAGCCTAGAATTTACCTCTTGAACAAAATTGTTTTTTCTCCTTATATTTTATAAATGTTTCCTCATAGAAGTTTCCCTTTCTAAACATAAAATGAGCTGACAAATGCACCAGCACTGAATTAATGAGAAGACTGAGTTTCTGGCACCCACATGAGCTTCTGACACTAAAGAAAGCCCTACTTAAGGTTTAAGCAGGGCTAGCACAGTAGGGCTGGTTGTCCACTGCACAAGGATGCAGGGGCAGGAGGGCAAGTGTGAGACTGAGGTGCACCCTTTTTCAAACCCTCTCCCTGGCACTGGGCTGTCTCTACCCTCAGAGACGGGATACATTTTTCGAATCTGCAGAAAGTAATGGCAAGGCCAGACACTATAGGGCACATGTAGCAGCCTGGCTCCCCTTACATATATAATATTTTGCCAATTCAAGCCAATTTACAAATAATTAACAGCAAAAGATCTGTGTGATATTTGTGCTTCCTCCTGCCCTGATACTATTTCAAAATGCTGTTAAGTGCAACCAGAAACGAGTGCGTCCATCTTGGCTGGTTCACGTAGGGCTTTATTCCATCTTCACTTCGTGGGGATGACATAGGCCCATTTCACTTCTGCTTGCGTCGTGGCTGCTACCGTCTCAGTGCCCTGAGCAAGTCACCGGCTGAGGCCTGGCGTTTGGGGACAGGGCAGGGTGACCTGCACCTGGTAGAAAGGTGTGGCAAAGGGTCGAGCTGAATCCCTGAGGCCATCACTGGCATCCACCGTGCTGCATTGTCCAACTTCCTTAAGGGCAGGGACCATTTCTGATTTAACTTCCACTCCCCAGGGCTCCACCTGGTGCTTGGGACACAGTGAGGTAGTAACAAATGTTTTTCTGAACTACCGAGGAATGGCCCTGCCATCCAGTGAGCGGCAGAAACCAGAACCAGTGAGTCATTTCTGACTTCTTCCGCAGCCTCACATTACACCTGGAGCAGTCAGTAAGTACTACTGATTGACTCTGTTTTAAAAATATCTTTTAAATCATTCCACTTTCCATTCAAGACTCGGGACTAAAAACGAAACCCTCCAGGAGAAATTAAGCCTCTTATGTTTCCGCAAAGCACCTTGAACATTTCTATTTTATAGCACTTGCCTCATATGTTTTAGAGTTCTGTTTCACCTGAAAGAAGTGTCAAACTCTGGAGGGCAAAATCAGGATTCAAACTCATTTTTTTTTTCTTGCCAAAGAAATTACCGTATATATTTTAAAATAGGTGGTACGTCCCCAAGATTCAAAATTCAAAAGGCATAAGAAGGATATGCAGTGAAAAGCAAGGACTGCCTCCCATCCCCAAGCCTTCAAGTACAGGGGGGAACTCATTTTATTCCTATCCCTTATTTTTTCTGCCTGTGGGTCTTTACCATACCAATTTACAACACGTTCTTTCCATTATTCACACACTACTCAGCTTTTCAAACTTAATCTACTTTAGAAATAATATCTACACATGTAAAGCAGCCTTAGTCTTTTTAATAGCTTCATATCATTTCATTGTACAGATGTGCCCAAATTTATTATATCTGTAGGATTAATTTCTACTTCTTATTATGAGCAATAATGAAAAGTATTAAGTTTCCACTTCCTTCTCACTCCTCTTTTTCCTCTTTACCATCCACTATTTTAGTTGTTTACATTATTTTTTTAGTGTTTATGTTTGTAGCCTCAAATGCATCTTCACATCTATCGCTCACTTTATTTGAAGTCTGATAGTATCTTTGACATCTGGCTATAAAGGTTATTGGTATACTTATACCCCTTTCCACATTCTCTCCTCCTTCCTTTCCTGAATGTTACTTACATTATCCCCACATTTTCAGGGTTCACCTGACATTTGATTTAGTCTTAGCCTTATGAGTAAATGGATTCATTAGTAGTCTATTTGCTCCGTTTTTTCCTTTCACAAGTTGGTTTGCCGACATTTGGCCTCGAAGAATTTCTTTTTAAAGGGATTATGTGATCCATATTCCCGAATGATTGCATGTCAAGATATTTGTTTACTGTCTACTTAAATGATTGTTTGGCTTTGTATAAAATTCTTGGTTTGTCTTTTCTTTCCTTGGCACTTTGTAGACCTTGCTCCTAGCATCTAATGTTTCTGTGAGGAGATCTGAGGCCAGCCCAATGTTTCCCCCTTGCTGCTGGTTAATTTTTGTACCTATATTCCCAAAGGAATCTTTACCTTTGAACTAAAATGATCTTACCAGAATGTTCTTGCACCACTTGTTAGATTTGATGGTGAGAGATAGCATATCTTTTCAAGTTTTAGATTAAAGCTATTATGTCTGCAACATTTTCCTCAGTTATATCTTTAAATATTTTATGTTTTCTATGATTTCAGTTCTCTGTTTTCGAGAAGAGTTACATGTACATTCTATTGCCTTGTTTGGTCTTCCATTTATCATTTCTTATCCTTTTTAATTCTTTGTTCTTTTATATTCTTTTCTGCTCATTGTTTCTTAATCCCATCTTCTATTATTATTCTCCTTTATTTTTTCTCTTATTCGATCTCATTGTTAGGTCTCATGATATCTTCTCTAGCTCATTGTGAAAGAGGTTTACATTTCCCCCTTTCCAGCCCACAAAAAGGCAGCTCCAGGGCTACTCCCCAAGGCAGGGTTTCTCTCCTCCTCTCTCCTGCTCTAAGAGACTGCTTCCTACAAATGTGTTGTGTCTGTGAATCTTCATCAGTCCCAACTCTCTGGTAACAGACGTAGCCCAGGGAAGCTCTCACTACCAGCTGATAATCCTCTTTCCCAGTGTTCAAAACAAAATCACATGTAAATTATATCTCTATTAAAAAAAAAAAAACGCTCCCAGTGTGGGCCATCTGCTTGGGAAAGCTGTTCTATACTGTCTTGGATGTACTGCTGCGGGGGGTGGGGGGGGGTCTTCTCAGCATTTTCCTGTATTCTTATTTGATATTCATTGGATGTGGCAGCCCTTGGTTACATATTTATTAAGGGTTATGGGTTATTAAGGGTTATGGGTTATTAAGGGTTTCTTTTTCTCATTTTCTTTCGTTTGGGGGCGATCTGCAACAGGAAAGGGACAGAGCATTTTCTTTACTAGGACATTTTCAAATAGGAAAAGAACAGCAGTACTTCTGTTAGAGTAAAGCAGTTAGATAGACCCGAGCAGGAGGAGAGAAAGGAGGATGACAGATGGACAATTGCCAGGGACCATCCCGTTTCCACCCAGAGACCGGCCCCTCTCCTTTAGACCAATCCCCTGTGCAGTTTAGCCCAGATTCAGGAGCGGAAGATACCGGCTACAGACGTGGCCCCAACTTTAGAGCATGCGCACTTGAGAAAGACTCTGTCTGCTAGTAACTCCGAGGTTATTACAGTATCTTTATAATACCATTTGTTTATTATAGTATCCTTATAATACTGTTTGCGTTGCCGTTTGGGCCCCTCCACCATGGGTTGCACTTAGGTGCTCCTGGGAAGATGACTAATTCAATCTTGTGCAAAAGGTTGGAGGGGAGGAAACCAAGGTGGATCCAAGGGTGGGAAGGAGGAGACCAAATAAACCCTCCTAAAGGAACACGGTGGGAAACCCATCGCACTGCCACCAGTCCTCAGGTCAGTCTGCTCCTCTGTCTCTGGAGTGTTCTGCGGTTTTTTACTAAATGAAAACCTTTTGCTACTTTAACTCTCTTTCGGGTCTCTGGACGGAATTCTTTCCTTCCAGGAGACAAGAACTGAGGAATTCCACGATCCACGCCCTATAGTAGCACTTCCAATCTTCTAACTCATTTTTCTTTTAATTTCCAGGGTCTATTATGGTATGTACTTAATAAATACTTGCTTAAAAAAGAAAAGAAAGGGGCGCCTGGGTGGCACAGCGGTTAAGCGTCTGCCTTCAGCTCAGGGCGTGATCCCGGCATTACGGGCGAGCCCCACATCAGGCTCTTCCGCTATGAGCCTGCTTCTTCCTCTCCCACTCCCCCTGCTTGTGTTCCCTCTCTCCCTGGCTGTCTCTATCTCTGTTGAATAAAAAAAAAAAAATTAAAAAAAAAAAAAAGAAAGAAAAGAAGTGGGGGGGGGTAGATTCGTTTTCTATTGCTGTTGTTACAACTTACAAATGTAGGGGTTTAAAACAACATACATTTATTATCTCACAGTTCCATAGGTTAGAAGTCTGGAATGGGTCTCACCAGACTAAATTCTAGGTACCAGGAGGACTGTGTTAACCTCCAGAGGCTCTGGGGGAGATCCATTCCTTTGCCTCTTCCAGCTCCGAGAGGCAGCCACATTCCTGGGCTCAAGGCCCCCTTCCTCCATCCTCAAAGCCTAGGAGAGACTCAAGCACTTAACACAGGGCATCACTATGACTTCCTTTCCTTTCTCCCTCTTCCACTTTTAAGGAAATTTGGATTACATTGGGCCCACTGAAGTAATCTAGAATAATCTCCTATATCTCAAAATCCTTAATCACATCTGAAAATCCCTTTTGCCATGTAAGGAAACATATTCACACGTGCTGAGGATAAAGACGGGGGCATCTTTTGTGGGGGAGGGCATTATTCTGCCTACCACAGAGGGAGAAAGGGAATGAAGGAAAAAGTAAGTTGCCTTCTTATGCAAATTTAATTCTATACTGTAATAGTGAGGTTCTATTTGACATTCACAGGGCTTTAAATTTTCACAGCGTTCAAGCACCTGGCCTATCTGTGA
Organism: Ailuropoda melanoleuca; assembly: GCF_002007445.2. Lineage (NCBI taxonomy): Eukaryota > Metazoa > Chordata > Mammalia > Carnivora > Ursidae > Ailuropoda > Ailuropoda melanoleuca. The sequence goes on along the minus strand of NC_048230.1, from coordinate 79,201,316 downwards.
GATAAGTGAAAATCTTGTGCTTTTCTGAATGAGGCTGAAAATTACATTGTGATTCATATAAACAAATAGATACCTTGATTCATCTTGTTTTTAGGAGAAATAAAGTAAATTATTTAAAACATATTATTTGAAAAGCCTATTCAAGCACTTCCTAGATGTCTTTGTTGCCAACATAGTAAATAGTATAAAGAGGTCAAATATAAATATAAAATTAAGCTTAAGAAGAAAATAGTCTATATAGTTTAAATATCAGTATGAAATATCAATTAAAATATAACATATAGTAGCTAGAAAGGCAGATAGATGTAAAAAAGAAAATGATAAACAATAAACCTTGAGAATAAATAAGGAAATACATCAAATTTATGATGATGAAAAGAGGCATTTCTAAACTTTTATGTTGACAGCTGAATTTATCATCAGAAATAAGATGAAATATATGGGAAACTTTTGATACAGAGACTGTACAGAAATATTAACAGAAGTGACATTCAGAAATTGTGCAAATGAAAACATCTAGTATCTAGCTGTAAAATATATTTCAAGAGGTAAACTACTGATTACAACTTAGATGAACTCCGACCTGTTATCGAAATAAATAAATTCATTATTTTAAAAAAGAGAATGAAGAGTAGTTCAGAGAATCGCCATATAGATTACTGAAAATCCCAAGGCAAATAATTTCTTTGCAATGGCTTATTGCATGTGGGAAAGGTTCTTGGTTTTGTCTGAATTCTATCTGAAATGTTAGTAGATTTGGGCTGCTGCGTAAGGTGCCTGCTTCCTCCCAGAATGCGGAGCTAGAAGCTTGGGGGCGATATGCAGGATAGATCACGTCTAATTGGATTGCGCCTCACTATTTTCAATATTACACTCCTGTTTTTTTAAGGCAGCATGACTCCAGTCTCATCTGTTGAATGGCCTGAACAGCTTTGGGCACATTTTTCTTTTGCCTACTTTAATGTCATTTCCATGAGGACACAACCACACTTTTTCAGTGAGCCAGACCCAACTGATTATGAACATTAAGGCTGAGTTGATTCAGCCTTTGGGCTACATTTAGAAAAATTAGAATAAATAGAAGCAGAAATGAGTTAAGTAGATTCAAGTAGGGACAGACAAGGGACTCACTAGTGTAATGGAGTTTTCCAGGTGCCCTTTTGGTGAATTTAGGTAATGACTGTCAAGGTAGCTTCTCTCATTCTTTTTCCTCTATAACTTTTTTTTATAGAACACTTCTCCAAATCACTTTTATTTTTTCCCTTTTTTTTTAAAAAAATATTTTATTTATTTATTTGTCAGAGAGAGAAAGTACAAGCAGGGGGAGAGGCGGGCAGAGGGAGAAGCAGGCTCCACGCTAAGCAAGGACCCCCATGTGGGACTCAGTCCCAGGACCTCGGGATCATGACCTGAGCCAAAGTCAGATGCTTAACAGACTGAGCCACCCAGGCGTCCCTACTTTTATTTTTTCCTAATTACAGAAGGAATGCATGATTACTGTAAATAATTGGAAAAGAGAGAAAACTGCAAAGAAAAACAACACAAATCATCTGTAATCCTGCCATCTTGAGATAACTGCTACCCCTTCTGCGACACCCTTTATGCTCTTACCTGCCTCACATTTTGTTCATAGTCCTGTTAGATCATTACTACTACCACTACTAGTCCTTCTACTACCACTAGTCCTACTACTTATTGTGTCATTACCTCAACTGAACATAAAGTCCATGAAGACAGAGGATTTGTCTCCCTGAGCACCTGAACAAGACTCAATAAATAATATTTATTGGCTAAATAAATATTTTTACATAAATAAATTCACCCCTTAATGTATCATCTCCCAGCCATTTTTCTAGAAAAACATATATACATAAATTATGTTTATAAGGCTTTATTTTTGTTAATTTTATTATTCTTTAAATTTTAATTCCAGTATAGTGAACATACAGTGTTATATTCGTTTCAGGTGTACTCTCCATAGTTTTGTTGGTATCAGGAAAAATACTGGTTCCTTATTATGCTCAGAATGATACTGAGCTCTATGGAGACAGTGCAGAGCATGCCCCAACAAGATTTTATCTTAAAGAGAAACTTTACCTACATATAACATTGTTGATTTATTATTATTATTATTACTATTTGTAATCTCCTGCAGAAAACCGCAGTGTCTTTTTTCCATTTACACCAGATTACCTGCTCGCACACCTCCCTGGCCTCAGGCAGGACAGTCTCCTGGAATCCTTGACCCACAGCATTTACCCCAACCCCATTCTACTGAGCGGCCCTCCAGGGAATGCCCTTTCTCCTCCCAACTGCCCTTTAGCATTTTTCTAGGTCTTTCTTTCTTCTTTCATACAACCGGACGCTGCTGGCTGGCTGGTGCTAGAATCAAGCTCACCTGGACCTCTTTGCTGGGTGGCCTGAATCACAGCTCGCTCATCTGTAAAAGGGAGATAATGAAGTCACTTTACTCCTTGGGTTAGTTGAAGTTTACAGGAGATAAAATGCTGTTTTAGTTAGGGTTGTCCAGAGAAACAGAAGATATACAGAAAGAGAGGGAGATACATCTGGATATGCGAAGAGATTTGTTGTAAGAAATTGATTCACATGATTATGGAGACTGAAAAGTCCCATGATCTGCAATCAGCAAGCTGGAGACCCAGGAGGGCCAACTGTAGGTTTAGTCTGATTCACAAGGCCTGATGGGGTGAGTGCCAGTCTGAAAGCCAGTAGGCTTGAGACCCAAGCTGATGTTTCAGTTTGAGCCTGAAGGCCAGAAAACACCAGGCTCAAGGGATCCGGCAGGAGGAACTCCCTCTCACCCTGCCTTTTTGTTCTATTCTCAAGTAGTCTTCAAGTGACTGGATGAGTCCCACCCATCTTAAGGAGGGTAATCTGCTATATTTTGTCTATAGTAACCATTCAGATGTTAATATCATCTAGAAACACCCTCACAGGAACATCCGGAAAAATAATATTTGGCCAAATGTCTGGCTGTTCCATGGCTCAGACAAGTGGACACATAAAATTAATGATCGTAAGGGCTTAGCAGAGTACCTGGCACCCATGAGAAATCAATGAATGCTAATTCAAGAGCCTTTTGGACTACTTTCAGTTTTCATGATCCCTTTCTCCCTCAGAGGCGTTTCTTCCTCTATAATGTTTTAGTGTTAATACTATAAAGGAATGACTCTATATAGCACATCGAGCACTGTGATACGTTTTATTGACTGTTTACGTCCATTTTATTTTCTCAGATATGTTGGGGAGAAAAAAAAAAATCATTGGCATCTTCAGTTGCTGAATGAGTAAGGAGAACTGGGGCTTGTCCTTCCCTGCCCGTGAGAGAGAGAAGAGGGGTTTGGTGTGAACAGACCATCGTGAAGATTTGGGTTTGACCATTAGAAGGGAGGACTGGGCATCTAGTTGGGTGGCTGGGCCATAAAACCTATAGGCTCACTTTGAGTTTTTACAGTTCACTGGGCCTTGGGGAGGAAGTCTGTGGGAGAGCTTCAGATATAGCCCCAGAGTTTGGGAGACTGAACGGACATTAAGCGTGTTTCCTACTTCTCCCATGGAGATAGATATCCGTGACCAGAACGTGGGGTGTGTGGGAAGGGAGCCACGTAGGAAGGGACTGTGGTGTAGTACAGCGATAAGAAAATGGGGCAATCTTCAGCATACCCCATTCTCTGAGACCCTTCGAGGGCACAGAGAGGCTTCAGCGATTCCCAGGGCACTACATGAAGAAGTGCGGGTAGAAAAGGAGCCAAGCGTGTAGCTGCTTTGGGCATTGCAGTGCCCAACCGTATGAAGTGGCTGGGGACAGAGGGAGACTTGGGGTTCCCCAAAGAGTCCTCAGCGGGCCAGAGACAGAAGGATGCTGAATATCACCCCAACAAACAACACACTTCTATCCTACTAGAGATCCCTTCAGGGTAGACTGTCAGCAGCATACCCGACCTGAGTAAGACGGGGCCACATCCCCCACAAAGACAGCCAGGTCTGTGTTCCATGTCTCTTGTTTCCACATCTTCCCTATAAAATGAAGGATTTGGAACCTACAAGGAGAGGAAAGAAACATCCCCCCCAAAACTAGTTATTTCCTTTCCTCCTCTTCAGGGTGCTAGTGTTGGAGGAGAAATAAAAGCTTACCGTGATTCTTCTTTCTCTCCGAGTCTCCAAGTGAGAAAGTAAGAAGATACTCTGTAAACCAGGTTTAAATTAAAACCAATTTACAATGGACCCCTGGGGGCGCCTGGGTGGCTCAGTTGATTAAGCATCTGCCTTTGGCTCAGATCATGATCCCGGGGTCCTGAGATTGAGCCCCATGTCAGACTCCCTGCTCAGCGGGGAATCTGCTTCTCCCTCTCCCGTTCCTCTGCTTGTGCTCTCTCTTGCTCCTACTCTTTCTCTCTCTCTCTCTCTCAAATAAGTAAATAAAATCTTTTTTTTTTAAGATTTTATTTATTTATTCGACAGAGATAGAGACAGCCAGCAAGAGAGGGAACACAAGCAGGGGGAGTGGGAGGGGAAGAAGCAGGCTCATAGCAGAGGAGCCTGATGTGGGGCTCGATCCCACAACGCCAGAATCACGCCCTGAGCCGAAGGCAGATGCTTAACCGCTGTGCCACCCAGGCGACCCAGTAAATAAAATCTTTAAACAAATAAGTAAAATGGAGCTTGACATTGGATCAGCCTGAATTATTTTTATAAAGATTCATTTATTTGTTTGAGAGAGAGAGAGCACAAGCAGGATGGGCAGAGGCAGAGGGAGAGAGAATCTCAAGCAAATTCTGTGCTGAGCAGGGAACCCAACTTGGGGCTCAATCCCAGGACCTGGAGATCATGAAGTGAGTCGAAGTCAGATGCCCAACGAACTGAGCCAACTGAGCCAACCCAGGCACCCCTGAATTATATTTAAATAATAAAGTATACTAAGATATCACTAGTGGACCACTAATATTGAGTTTTCTGCTTCTGAGTACATAATAAAACTGCATTTCTCATTCATCCAGGAGTTATGCAGACCCACCTTTTAATTTCGCCAATGGATTATGAGCAAAAGTTACACGCATTGTTTCCAATCTGAGAAAGTGAAAATCCTTGGAGCCCCTCTAATGTTTTCTGCCTGGGTTGTGGTCCACTGAAACATACATATTTGATTAAAAGGTCTTAAGCAGGTAAGCATACATATTAGATAAAAAGCCCTAAACTGTAAGAAGGCTGATATTCACATCACCTCATGGAAGGGGGATATGGGTTCTGGGCTTACAGCAGATTTTCCATGAACAAGAAATAAACCTTTGTTGGAGTCACTGGGATTTCTGGTCAGTTTGTAACCACAGGATAACAACCTATTTTGACTGAAGTAGGAATTGATATTAGAAATGGGTGCCACCATAACAAAAAATTTAAAATATTTGGTAAAGACTTATTAGTCAAGTGGTGGACAGTAAGGTAACATGTATCAGAGTCTGGAAAGACAGTGAAGCATGTACATGGGAGCAAAGTATTTGTTAAAACATTTGTCAGGGATAACTTGGGGGATATATTAGATTTTTTTACTGCTGTAACAAATTACCACAAATTTAAAATAACTCAAGTTTATTATTTCAAAGTGCTATAGATCAAAAGTCCTACACAAATCTCACCAGGTTATACTCAAGATGGCAGTGGGCTGCATTTCTTTCTGGAGGCTCTAGAGGAAAATCCAATTCTTTGCACAGTGGGTTGTTGGCAGAACCCAGTTCCCTGCAGTTGTGAGACTGAGTTTTTTATTTCCTTGCTGCCAGCACACTAAGAGTTGTTCTCAGCATCTAGAGGCCCCTGTGTTTCTTGACTTGTAGCCTCCTCCCTCCATCACCAAAGCCAATAAGGATACGTACAGTTCTCATGCTGAATCTCTCTGATTCATTCCTCTGCCTCTCTCTTCCCCCTTTAACTCATTTGATTAGATTGGGACCACTGGATAATGCAGAATAATTTCCCTAATTTAAGATCCAGGATTGACAATTTTATTCCATCTTCAATCTTGAATCCCCTTTGCCATGTAAAATAATATATTCACAGTTTCCTGAAATTAGGATGTGGACATCTTTTGGAGTCATTAGTCTGCTTAACCCGGGTGGCATATGAGCCTAATGGACTCGTGTTCCAAGGGTAGCGATTGGAAAATAGAACCCTAGGAATTGCTTGCTATTGGTTGCTTTTGGCAAAGATGTTACAAGAAAGACATGAGCTCAGAAAACAATTGCCAATTTGCAAATAGAAATGAGAGAAAATTGATTCCAAAAATTCAGGGCTTTGAAGATTTGCAAAAGGCTTCTGTTTCCAGTTCCTAAAGAAAAAGATGGGATCTAAGAAAAAGATTTCAGGCAACAAAATACCAGGCTAAACTTCCAGTTGATTAAAAAACTTCAAGGCAGGGGCACCTAGGTGACTCAGTCGGTTAAGCATTCGACCTGTGATTTTGGCTCAGATCATGATCCGTGGGTCATGAGATCCAGCATGGCATCAGGCTCTGAGCTCAGTGGGGAGTCTGCTTGAGATTCTCTCCCTCTGCCCCTCTCCCCACGCGTGCTCACACACTCTCTCTCTTTCTTTCTCTCTCTCTCAAATACATAAATAAATACACCTTTAAAAAATAAAAAAAAAGGGGCGCCTGGGTGGCACAGCGGTTAAGCGTCTGCCTTCGGCTCAGGGCGTGATCCCGGTGTTATGGGATCGAGCCCCACATCAGGCTCTTCTGCTATGAGCCTGCTTCTTCCTCTCCCACTCCCCCTGCTTGTGTTCTCTCTTTCGCTGGCTGTCTCTATCTCTGTGGAATAAATAAATAAAATCTTTAAAAAATAAAAAAATAAAAAAATAAATAAAATAAAAAATAAAAAAAAAAAGACCTCAAGGCAAAGAAAACACTGAGAGTATGGCACCCTGTAAAACTTTTCAGTTGGTTAGAATGTCTGAAGGCAAAGATAAGAGTAAGTGAGTAGCCTTCTTACTGAAACCCTATACCTTCAAGGTAGGCCCCTGCTAAGTTGAGTATGAGGCTTGGCATTGAGTCAGTGAAGTGAAGTAGGCTCAGGAATCATAATCAAGAAAACCTCCATCGTGGTCTTTAGTCACATGGAACTGACTGCAGGCAAACAGATCACAAGCCTGCTAGGTTTTTGAGACGAATGTACCACCAAGAAAACATAAATATTTGACTGTTTCAGATATAAAGCAACCTTTGAGCCCCTAAGGAGAGTCTTCTCGAATGCCAATCTCAAATTTGGCAGAAAAGGATGCTGCAATAAGAAGAAGCTTCAGAGGTCAGAGCCCATGGCCACAGTTCTCATGGACATATTGCCCATTAAAGAACATCGCCGCACCCCCCAGGGCAGGGCTGGGGCTAAGGTGAGGCAAGTGATGTGCTTGTCTCAGACACCAAATTTAGAGGGCTGCCAAAAAACTCAGTAATCAAGATGACTAATGTTTTTAAACATTTAAAAAACGTGTAAAATTAATATTTCATTATGAAAATTTAATATTTACAATTTAAAGTATTTTACATTTTAAAACTATTTTTAAAATAAAAATTAATGTAAAGAAACCAGTGACAAAATATCACAATTCTAAATTAGGACAGACTGCATGGGCTGAGATCAGGGTGAACTCAGCGAAGCACTCACTCTGGGAGCTGGGCAAAGGCAAGCCTCTCCCTGCCGCTGGAAGCCATCTGCTGAGAAGCTATGGTGTGGAAGCAGATAGATCCCTGAATCACCAGCTTGGACCTCTGCTGCCTTGGAGAGCCACCAGATTTGTAATACAGCTTGCACGAGTAAAGAATATACCCTTGATGTGATAACTACTGAGATTTTAAGGTTAATTTATCACCTTGGCCTAACCAAGCCTAGTCTTACTAACCAGAAAGTGGCCAGTAAGTTTTTGAGTATTTCCAGGATGCCACTAGGAGTAGGGGTAGCAAATCAGCCCAGGACAGTTGAAGTCACAACTGGGAAAAATGAAAACAGTTTCCTGTTTGCACTCCAAGGCTGTTTAGTTACATGCATATATTTTTTAGGGAATTGGAGGAAAAACTATAAAAATGAACATTTGGATTTGTTAGATGATGTTTAAGAAACACAATGGTGCTGAAGAACAAAAGGAATTGTTCCTCGTGAACCTTGGGACTCAAACAGAGTCAAGTTTCTCTTTTCTCTTTTCTTTTCTTTCTCTTTTCTTTTCTCTTCTCTTTCTTCCTTCCTTCCTTTCTTTTTTTTAGAGAGAGAGGGAATGAGCAGGGCAGGGGCAGAGAGAGAAAGAGAGAGAATCCCAAACAGGCTCCACACCCAACACTGAGCCCAATGCAGGGCTGGATCCCATGACTCTGAGATCATGACCTAAGCTGAAATCAAAAATCAGACGCTCAACCAACTGAGCCACCCAGGTGTCCCACAAACAGTCAAGTTGCTTTGCAAATACATCAGTTAATGTATTGCCAAACATCAGCCTTTTAATTAGTTATAAAATGAACTGTGTGTCTTAAGGAATCTTGGTTTGAGCAAGGGGATGGCTTATAGGCCAAAAGTATTACTCCATGTTGAGATGATGAAAAGCAAGTGGAGAAAGGCTGATTTTCCTTTTTTTCATCACTTTTCATTTTATAGGTAATTATCACTGTGATTCAATAATTTGTTGTGAACCTCAGTGCGAAATTAGCCCCAATATTCATTATGGGATTTCAACCCATAGGCGTAACTCACTGTGCTCAGTGGTATAGTGCTGAAGTTTCATAAAATGTGAATTTTCTACTGACAAGTTACATTTATTTATGTTTTACAGCTATTTTTCTTCTCTTACTAATAATCTTCAAGTGGTAGCATCTTTTAAGCTAATAAATTTCTCTGGCCCTTGGTTAATCTGCTAAAAGTTTAAGGATCTAAATAAACATTTAAATATACTAGGATAATTCATCTATGTAATGCAATCACCGATCACTGCGGATTATTAATTATTATTATTCATTTTAGTTTTCATTTTTGTATGCCCACAAACTTCTTAAGAACCTCCCAGTACTTAGAAACCCAGGAACAGGAAAACAGGAGCAGTCCCTAGAGATTGGGGCAGTTGCCCATGCAAGTATCCAAGGAGTCCCTTTTTTAAAGGTATGCCTCCGAATTCAAAAGAGAAAACAAGCCTCTCTAAAGAGATGGCTTCTCTTGAATACACTTTTCCAGCTGTTTGTAACCTTGAAAGATGGACAACCTAGAAGGCCTCATGAAAAGCAAATGCTGTGGTTTCAAAAAAAAAGGCAGAGACAGACAATTTTCAGAAGACATAAGTAAGGGGAAAATGTTCAGCCTCACTTGTGGTTATTAAATAAATATAAAAATTGGGGCTCCTGTGGGGCTTAGCAGTGAAGTGTATGCCTTCAGCTCAGGTCATGACCCCAGGGTCCTGGGATGGAGCCCCGCATCGGGCTCCCTGCTCAGAGGGGAGTCTGCTTCTCCCTTTCCCTCTGCCCCTTCCCCCACTTGTGTTCTCTCTCTCCCTCTTAAATAAATAAATAAATAAATAAATAAATAAATAAATAAATAAATAAAAGCTTGGATTCTCTGAAAAAGCTAGACTTGATGTTTCTGACCCGGATTCACTTCCTAGCCGTAAAACTTTGGGCAAAGCAGTCTCTCTGAACACCAATTTCTCATCTGAAAAATGGGAACAATAATACTTAGGAGTCATGGATGTTGTATGACCAAGATTTCAAAAAAAAAACAAAACACCAAAAACTCTCTCCATTTTGCTTTTCTTTAAGCAAGCATATTTCAATGTTCTAGAACTACCCTGTCTAATACCATAGTCACTAGCCACATAAAACTATTTAGATTGTTTATTAAAAGTGAATGCAATTTAAAATTTAGTTCCTTAGTTGCACTTGCTACATTTCAAGCTTTCAGCAGCCGTGTGTTGATGGTGGATCCTATACCGGACACTGTGTGGATACAGAATATTTTGTTACCTCAGTCAGTTCTCTTAGATACCATTTTTCTAGAGCCTTTCTGTATTTACACTAGAAAAGCTCATTGAAAATACTAAGACAAGAGAATATAGTAGTAAATGGCAAGGATTCTTCTCGTGAAGATAAAACACATGCACTTGTGCACATTTTCAGGCTATATCTATATTCCGATGATATGCTTTGACTTTCTAAAAATCATTCCTAAAATGTAGTTAGGAAAAAAATTATAAGTCAATTATAGCAGAAGAATGATCACATCACAACCACTAAGACATAAATGTGATTATACAACTTTCATTGCTTCTCACTTGAGTGTCCTCATTTGTCTTAAGTTGTTTTAGACACAGTCACCTTTTGATTTTTCCATTTTTTAGCCAGTTCTTTAAAAAGTTATTGCTGAATTAATCAGAATCAACTTAGCTTAAAATATCTCACTAACTTCTTATTGGACATATTATTCTGCTTGAAAAATTCTATGAATCTGGTTCCCCTATTAACATAGAATTTTCATGTCATTTTAGTGAATAGAATAGGTAGAATGGGAAAGATTTTTCAGTAGTAAGGATATTTGGTGTGTACTACATTTGGATGCTTTCTTCCATGTGATTGACACATACCATATTGGTGCTTTGTGTGTGTGTATGTGTGTGTGTGTGCGCGTTTGTGAAATATTTCCCCCACAAATCTAAAATATCTTTAGACATAAAAGAATACCATGATAACTCAATTCTTGATTATTCCATTTTACTTCTCTTATGGATCCATTAGATTAAAATTATATTTTTATAGTTTTTGATACATTTTATGAAATTTACTTTAAAATTCTCAAAATAAATAAAAATGACAACAAAAATCTCAACATTAAGAGTTTTGGGGTAGAGATTCCTTTCTAGAAAACCCCCAAATTGACTTCTCTTTCCTGTTTTTTTTTAAGTATGTGAAGTGGAGCAAGGCATGGGTGTTAAGAGAGACTTTCTTTGTTTCTTTCTTTTTCCTTTGCTAATATCATTATTATTTAGATTACCTATTTTTCCAATTCACCCAAATAATTTTCTGGTCATAGGCAGAACACAACACACATAGACCTGTATAAGTGAAATGAAATTTGGTTCTTTTGAGATCAGTGCAGAGCAAGAACATTTCTTAACCTACCAATTTTCTATAATCAACCCAGCCTTGAGCTCCACCGGACTGGACCATCTTGTATACTCCTCCTGGACATGTGTCTGGGCTGCCTTCCCTTCCCTTTGTCCGCTCAGGTCTTGCCCAACCTCACATGTCTAGATTCATCTTCAGGTCTTCCATGCAGCCAGAGGCCACTGGCTTGGACCACTTATTGGTTTGGTTTTACAGACTTATTTATCAGAGTCTGAATTTGCCTCAGGCTTTTTCTAGTACACTGACCTGAAGAAACACTTCAATTCTTGACAACTTACTCATCTGTTACAGGGGTATAATGAAAGCACCTTGTTTGTAGATTGTTTTGAGAATTTTTTTAAAAGATTTTATTTATTTTTCAGAGAGAGAGAGTACAAGCAGGGGGAGCAGCAGGCAGAGGGAGAAGCAGGCTCCCCGCTGAGCAAGGAACCTGATGTGGGACTTGATCCCAGGACCCTGAGATCATGACTTGAGCTGAAGGCAGATGCTTAACAGGCTGAGCCACCCACATGTCTCTCATTTGAGAATTAAATGAAAAATGAAGTACTCAGTACAGTTCCTGGCACCTATGAGACCTCAATCATAGCTGTGAAGATAAGCCTTTCTTCACCACTCATTTCTGCTACCATCTTCCTACTGATTTGACTTCCTGATGATTCTGATTCTAGGAAGCAGGTGTGCTGACAGTACATAAAGTATTATGTACATTAGAAAGGTCTACCTTTCAGCATACTTTTGTGGGTTTGAGACCTATGACTCCATCCCTTCAGGCTGATCTATTTCATGCACCAGCAAAACTGAGTTTCTGAAAATGCACACATAAGACCAGCCCCTGAAATGAAATGACCAAGTAAGACACTCACTATACTATCAAGCACAGGGCTCAACAGTCCTAGAGAAACACACTCTCTCGAGTTGTGATAGTTATAGTGGACGCAATCGCCAGTTTTATGATTGTTTTATATCCATCATCCTGTGCGCTCAGTGTCCTTCACATGCTGATTGACTTTCATCATAAAGATGCATCCACATTTACCATTAATTCTTTTGCTTTCAAAATGTTTTGTATCACTCCATCGCAGAAATAACGCAGTAAGAGTTAAATCTCAAACAGCAAAGCAAACACACAAACAAAAATCCCCAAGGTTAAAAGAAGCACCTGCAATCATTATTCACACTAAATGCTCCAGACGAAACTGTGAACCAAAATTTCCACCCTCTGTCCTTTCCCTGTCTCCCTAGCCATCTTTCTGACCCCCTTACATTGCCATCTGGTGATCATGCTTTCTCTACTCTTCCCTGACCCCCATCAAAGATTGCTTTAAGGGGGAAAAAATCAGATAACCTCATTCACATTAAGAGGTAAATTAGCAATTCCCTGCAAGGCTTAATAGGGTCTTTCCCATGAGGAATTTATATTTTAATATGAACTAGAGGACCACATCTATAAAAATAACATTTCAGGGATCAGAAATGAAGTTGAAGAGATCACTCAAGAAGGTTGTAGGCATTTCTTGAACCTACACGTGTGAGATCCTGGAATGGAGCACAGCAAGGTCTGTGAGGAGCAGCCAGAGGCTGAGGACCAGCAGAACATTGTGGATGCTACTGGGTAAGGCGGGTGAAACTGGGAGGTGGAGCATGGGACGGCAGGGTTCATTGGCAGGTGGAAGTCAGTTGTCCAGCTCCTCTAAGGGTCAGAATAGGAGAGGCCCAGCAAGGCAACATCAATGGGGCTCTTGGAAGACAGGAGGGGAATCTGGCAAGAGGCAGCATTTGGACATTCCAGACAAGGAGACAACAAGACCAGGGAGCACAGACTCCCCTGAGGCTTTGGGGTTTGAGACATGTTCAGGGTTTCAGAGGACCAGGGTAAAAATCTCTGAAGTCACATGCCAGAAAAATTCTGATGTCACTGCCAGGAAACCAGAGTCAGGAGTCCCATTGTCTTTGTAGCACCAGGGAACTTAGTGACATATCCTCCCAATTTCTTGGCTCTGGTGCTCACTCAAAAGCAGATAGTCTTTGGCCCAAAGGGTTTTAGAACAAGTGGGCTTTGACCTGAGAGGCACTTACTTGTCTCCTTTGCCACATACTCCAGGCCTCACCCATTCTCCAAGACTGACCTCCATGTGCGTCTCAGTTGGATTTGTTCCTGGTGTGTGGTCTCGGAGAGTCTCGCGGCTCTTCTGATTGAGCTTCCTGGGCTCTGTACTTTCAATTCTTGCTTGGGTCTCCCATTCCTGTTCCCACCAGCTGACTCCCCTCTCTGCTCCACATGTGGTTCTTCCAGCTTCTCAGACTTGCTTCCCTTGGAGTCATTTATGTTGTACACAGAGTAATGAAGAGATGTCTTTGATAGTGTCCCAACCATTTTCCTCCTACCACGTCAAACTTAGCCTACTTTGTCTCAGTTACCATTATGGAACTTCCTGAAGAAACTTTCTGTGCAAAGACCCTGCACCATGCCTGGCAATTAAAAGATGTGAAGAGGAGGTCTGTCTAGAAGCATGGGCCTTTCACTACTTAGAAGATAATCAGCTGAAGTGTCCAAAATCCACTGGTCCAATCAGCATCTATCACTGTTTTGGGGTCTACGCCAATTGCCACGGTTCTTTCTGGACCATGAAACAAATTTGGGGAAGACTCTGAGGTTCTATTTGTTTTGTTTTGTTTTTAATTCTATTAGTTTCTTTCTCACTGCAATAATGCTGCATAATAAACAGTGTCCAAATCTCAGTGACTTAGATGAATACGCATTTTGCTGTCAGGTTTCTCTCCTGGAGCTTGCTGGACCAGCTCCAGACTGCAGAATGGGTTTAGATCTGCTGCATGAGTCTATCATTCTAGAACCCAGACTGAAGAAATGGAGAAGACTCGGGGCATGTTTTCTCGTGGCAAATGACAGGAAGGCAAGAAAGCAAGCCAGGTGAGATGAGCACATTCAAAACCTTGGGACAGACTTGGTAGAGATTATACCTGCTCCTAGTACATTGGCCAAAGTATGGTCATGTTCAAAGTCAGTAAGGTATAGAGTAGTATTCCCTCCTCATAATGAACCAAAGCGTGAGCCCAGGACAAAGATAGAATTGTGGAAAAACAATTCAATCTACAACACTGGCCTATGTAGTAATAACAATAAAATAACAGTAGGAGGAAAGGGAAGGAGAAGGACAAAGAAGAGGAGGAGGATAAATCCTTTGTTAAATACTTTCTTTGGGCTAGCCAATGGACTAAGCGCTCTTACGCATTATCTCATCCATCCTATTGACAAATCTCAAAAGTAAATGTCTTTTTATCCTTCACTTGATAAATGAGGAACTTTAGGGGCACAGAGGTCAAGTAAACTAGTAACAGCAGAAACAAAAATAAAGATGAGTTCATAATTATTAGACATGACATCAATTTTGAAACTTTTCTGCGACAAATAATAGAAAACTGAAGGGAGGGGCGCCTGGGTGGCACAGCGGTTAAGCGTCTGCCTTCGGCTCAGGGCGTGATCCCGGCGTTATGGGATCGAGCCCCACATCAGGCTCTTCTGCTATGAGCCTGCTTCTTCCTCTCCCACTCCCCCTGCTTGTGTTCCCTCTCTCGCTGGCTGTCTCTATCTCTGTCGAATAAATAAATAAAATCTTTAAAAAAAAAAAAAAAAGAAAACTGAAGGGAACTCACTTCAATGATGCCATTAATTATTGGGCAAAAAGTCCAGAGGTAGGGAACTCTACGTTCGATTAATTCAGTGGTTCATAAGGGTCATCAAAGACCCGGGGCCTCTTTGTTTTTGTCCTGTTATTCTCGGCATGCAGATATTGCTCACCAATTGTTACGAAGATGGCTACAGCAATCCCAGGCTTCTCATGCAGATGACAACTTCCAAAATCTTCCTTGCATGTATCCCACGGTTAAAGTCCCTACAAAACCTTTCCCCTCACATCGCATTAGCCAGAATTATATCATATATCTATGCCTACATCAATCACTTGACAAGAAGGAAGTACGTCAGATTAATTTAGGCAAATTATGATTCACCACCCCTTGAACTTAGGAGAATCCTGGTCTTTTCATGGACATGGCCCTCTGAGGTAGGTAAATAAAACAGAGGTTCTGTTAATGAGGGAGAAAGGGAAGCAAAGCTGTTGGGTAGGCACTCAAAATGTCTGTCACCATCTCTTACTATGTGGTAGCTTGCTTCTATAAACTCATTACATACTCTCAATGACTCTGTGATTTATAAGCCATTATTAGCCTCAAATTTTAGATTTTATTCTGACAGTTGAAGTAAATTCTCCAATATCACTCAACTAACAAATGGCAGAGCCAAAATTTAAACCCTGAATCAAAATTGGCTTTCAAAGCAAGAGTTCTTTTTTTTTGGTTAGTGAACAATGATTTCTATTCAAAGTTTTTTTCCAGCTTTATTGAGATATAATTGACGTATAACATTGTATAAATTTGAGGTGTACAAATGGTGATTTGGTACATTTATATATTGTGAAACGATTATCACAATGGGGTTAGTAAAAGACTTCCATCATTTCACATAATTACTATTTTTTCCTGTGGCAAGAACACTTAACATCTACTCTTTTAGCACTTTTCAAGTATATAATACAGTATTGTTAACCATGGTCAGCATGCTGCACATTAAATCCAAGATCTTATTCATTTTATAACTGCAAGTTTGTATCCTTTCATCAACATCTCCCCAATTCCCACAAATTTGTACTGGCTTTCTGCACATGCTCACTAGCTATCTGCCAAAGCTCTGTCCCACTGCTGCAATGGGGAGTGAGCCCAGGGAGCCAGTCATAGGGTGGGGGTGTGTATGAGTGAGACAGATAGAGTGCTGGGGCCGTGGGCCAGTTGAGGGGATCTGAGGGTGAAGTGCTTCCAGCAGCTCACGGGTGGGCTTCTTGATGGAGTCGGTGATGCAGTTAGTAGAACTTGCGTCTCCTTAATGCCCTCTGAGAGTCATATCTGCTGTTCTCCCAGCCACTCCCTGACCCCCAATCATGATTCAGTACTCCTTATGGGGTAACATAGAAATGGACCTCTTTGGCAGTGTCCCGCATAACTGAGGACGCTGGGCACTCACTCACATGCTCTCAGTTTCCCCCCATGGGAGAGATCACAGGCTGGGGAGATCTCTCTTGACCCTGAGCTGTGCTACCTTGGGGGGAGGGCTGATGCGGGTAAAGGCAAGATATTCCTCTTACCCTCTCCCATGCATCTGATCCCGTATTTTTTTTTTTTCCCTCCAACAGTGTTCTGGAACTTCTCCACTGGAAACCTGGATTTCCACAAAGACTCTCTCATCTGTGAGCCCCCAGTGCTCTTCAGGGGCTCCTGTACCGTGGCCAGAAGAGGCTGGAGCTCCTTCATAGATCACTGCAAGGTCCATAGCTGAGAGCAGCATATCTCTGCCTACTACCCAATGCACAGGTGGGTGAAATTCCTCCCCATATTGGCATCCTGGGCTGGATTCCACATCTCCCATGAAGGCACTGTTGTCCATGGATGGATGCCAAATCTTTGTTTTTGGGGTTGGGACATAATTGAAGGATGTCTTATACTGCTACGTTGCTGATGCCACTCCTTCCACCAATCATGTCTCCCAAAGTCAGAGCTCTGAACCAGTCTAGATATTCCTGCATTATGTTCGTTGTAGGATATATATCTTTTTACATTTTATTTTTTCTGAAGTCAGAATGCAACTAATAACCAATGACATGTTAAAACCTCTCTGTCAGCACTTTTTCCCCTTAAGGGCACATGAAATAATGAATCAAAGTATCTTAAAATCAAAGGCATAACTGTGAAGAAATATTAGACCTCCAGGTTAAGATAATGTTTCAAAAAGTGATTGTCCAGCCCATGTCTCCAAATACCAGTGCCCTGATTCATTAATACTGGGAATTTTGGGGAGAACTTCCAGAGGGCTCTTTGGCTTGCCTCTTGTCCCTGGTTGATGGGGCATGGGAGAGTCCAAACACAAGTCACGTTATATACCCTAATTACATTTTCTTCCTTTAATGAGTCCCAACCTAGGATGACATCCTGTAGTGGATACCTGTCTCTTACTTTATATTGTACCCTGAAAACCAGGGGGGAATAGGGCAGGAGCCATGCCCGTACCTGCTGTCCCCAGCTGGCCTTATCATCCTTGAGACTATCATTGCTTTCACCTAGAACCTGACCCTGGTCAGGACCTGCATACATGCTGTCCATCTAGTGAGTGCACCAGCAAAGCCACCTACTGCCACCACATTCCTGCCGCTTGATTAACACAGGAGAAGACTTCTATTCCATCTTTCTATACGGTAAAAGCCTTCTCTGTCCATGAAAGACTTGAGTTATGCACCTTGAGAGGTAGGATGAAGGTAGTTTCAATCGAAATAAAAAGGAAGAGATGGATATGAAATACGAAGGGGCTAAAGAAGATGCCTTAGGTCAGATTCCCTAGAAGCAGAATCTGAGATGTTCTCTGGAGAAACCTTCAGCATAGCACCAGGAAAGGAGCCAGATAGGATTAGCTTCACTGAAAGTCTGGACTCAGCCTGATCTTATGGGGAGTTCTGGGGCATGAATGCCACCATGGAGGTGTTCTCCCTTAAAGCACAGGATCTGGGGCACCTGGGTGCCTCAGTCCATTAAGCATCTGACTCTTGATTTTGGTTCAAGTCATGATCTCAGGGTCATGAGATCAAGGCCCCATCTTAGGCTCTGCTCTGAGTGGAGCCTGCTTACGAATCTCTCTCTCCCTCTGTCCCTCCCCTGCCCCCACTCATGTATTCTCTCTCTCCCTTAAAAAAAAAAAATCACAGGGTCTGGGCTTTAATGCCACCTCCTCCGGAACAGATTGGGGGCTCCCTCCAGCAAAAGGCATAGCTTCCCAGGCTATTCCAGGTAAAGCGGCTCCCACAGGCCAAGGACAAGGGTGCATCTGTGAACTGCGAGCAGCTAACACTTGCAGCACCAGTCGGGCCTCTGGGTGGGGCACCAAAATCATTTTTAGCACAAGAATTTTGATAAGACTGAGTGGCATATTGGCTATTGTGTTTTTTTAATGAGCTTTTTGTGTTTACATATTCTGTTTTTATCTATCTATGCAACAAATGCATGTGTTTTAAAGCTATAAAGCAATATAAGAAAAAAGGAGTGGAGAAGAAGTCCTTGAAGACTTACTTCAAACTGAGCTAAAGCTGCCTTTTCTCTCCCTTTTCACTCCAGTAGAGATGTTGTAGATGAATTTCTAGGACTTGATGATAAGCTGCCTCAGGAGAGCAGTCAAGCATTTCACCAAGGCTGTATATATCAAGACTCAATTCAAACTTCCTTGAGAGAAGAGAGACCTTGTTGACTCTGGTTGCTAGAAAGGACGAGTTTGGAACTGACCTGTAATGTGATTGACGGAAGATTCCAAACAAACTCAAGGCTCACTTAATACTTGGACACAGAGTTTCTCTGTTCATTGGGCTCTTGTTCTTACTCTGTGGATAGGGTGGAAGGGAACAGTGTTGGAAAGACAACTTTAGGCTTACCCTAGCTAATGACCTTAGAATTAAAACAAGACTTCTTCCACTCCATTTTAGCATATGTAAATCCCAAGGAAGAACTCTGATTGGCTGCCTCAGGTCACATGTTCACCATTTGGACCAATCACTGTGAGTGGGATATGTGGCACAGACTGCTACGGATTGACAAATATCTTTCTCATTTACATCCTGGCACATAGGCAAGCTTCCTTTCCCAGCCTTCTTTGCAGGTTATGTGGCCATCTGACTATGCTCTGAATAATGGAATGTGGAAGGAGGTGATGGGTGTCACTTCTAGGTTTTGCCTATGCACACCTTCCACCCGGTCATTCATACACCCTCTCTTTCCCTATGTGCTAACTAGATGGAGGAGACTGGGCTATAGACCCTGAGGCCAAGGGGATGATGAAGGCCCAAGATAGAAGGAGCCTAGGTCCCTGAATGACTGTGTGGAAGGCTGCCTGCTGTCCAGAAACATTCATCCTGGCTCTTGCATGAGAAAGAAATCAATTTGTTTGTGTTACCGCACTGAAAATTGGGGGTTTGTATGTTGCAATAGCCAGTATTTCTTGCTCTAACTAATACAGGGTACTATAAAGAACGAGACTGGCTTTGTACTTAGTCTTCTTTTTTTTTTTTTTTTTTTAAAGATTTTTTATTTATTTATTAGACAGAGATAGAGACAGCCAGCGAGAGAGGGAACACAAGCAGGGGGAGTGGGAGAGGAAGAAGCAGGCTCATAGCAGAAGAGCCTGACGTGGGGCTCGATCCCATAACGCCGGGATCACGCCCTGAGCCGAAGGCAGACGCTTAACCGCTGTGCCACCCAGGCGCCCCTGTACTTAGTCTTCTGAACAGGTGAGCAGACAACTGTGGACTTCAATGCCAAATATTAGTTAGTTATTGGATCTAATTGGATTCTAACTGACTGACTGCTAGAGTCATATAATAATTGCTAATGACACATGGATAGTTTACCAAATGTAGCTGAGCCTGAGTTATAAACCTTCCTTTGTAACCAAAGATGTGGAATTCCATGACTGACAGTACACTTAAGACCACATAGAGTGGGAAAGGAACTGATCCCTAAAGGAAACAGGAACACTCTACAGTGACATCATCTAAAGGGAAACCATTAATGCTAACTGCATGCACAATGACTGCAGAAGAAGAGGATTATCTTCAAAAGCCTGTAATTCTTTTTTTAAAAGATTTTATTTATTTATTTCAGAGAGAGAGAGCACCAGTGGGGGCAGAGGGGCAGAGGGAGAGGGAGAAGCAGACTCCCCACTGAGCAGGGATCCCAATGCAGGCCTCGATCCCAGGACTGTGAAATCACGACTGAGCTTAAGGCAGATGCCTGAGCCACCCAGGCGAAGAATCTGTAATCCTTAATTAAAAATTTTGGTCAAAAAAACCGTGTTGAATTTCTCCATATCTGAAAATAATCATCTTAACATAATAGTTGATTGCTCTTCTTTCTCTGTACGATTTTGTGTCACTCCACCAGCAATATGTGTTCCCTATTCCAAGCAGCCACCTGTCGGAACATGGAAAGCCCATCGCTGTAGCTGTAGAGAAGTGGCACTCAGATTCAGTGTGCATCAGACTCACCCGGACGGTTCGTGAAAATGCGGATTCCTGGGCACCATATCTCTAGCATTTGGTTTAGTAGATCTGGGCTGAGAATTTGCATTTCTCACAGCTTTCCAGGTGATGCTGATGCTACTGTTCTGGGGACCAGATTCTGAGAACCACTGACCTACAGAAAGTGGATGGAAGAGTCGCCATGTTTGTGTGTTGGCAACTGCAAAATGGATTTTAGCTAGATATCAGAAGATCACTCTAGACTTAGACAAGAAATGGCAAGCATCAAAGAAAATTCAAGAGTCTCTGTTCCAGGGTTTTGTCCTCAAACAGTAATAGATAGAATTGAAAAGGCTTCGACTGAGATAGTTCTAGGAGGACTTCATGATCGAACAAAGCAATTTACCCAAAGACAAGGATCCCATAAGTGGCTTTACCTTCCTCCCATCTGGGCCCATTGCTTCACATGTCCTCAAAGTAGCTGCCATTAGCTAAAGAGAATGACGTGGGGGCTAGGGCACAAACTAACAAAAACCAGATTTGAGATCTATGTTTAGGATCAGAACTATGTAATGATGTGAGCGTACTAAATTTTTGAAGCCATTGCTTTGCCAAAGAAACTGTGAGCCAGGACTGAAAAAGTTTGGCTTGTTTGAACTTTAAAATAACCTTCAGTCTGTCTCCTTCACTAGATTATAAAATACGTGAAAAGAGGGACCTTTTGTGCCTGTGTCTTTAAACCATTGTGCCCAAGGTCTTACTGCCTCATAGGGCCTCACACAGAGTATAAGCTTAGGAAATATGTGCTGGGAAAAAAGAAAGAAAACAGTACAACCTTCAGAGAACTGAAAGTTGCACCAGCTAGAATCTGGTTATGAAAGCTGTATGTCACCAAAAAAATTATACTCGCTGTGCACCCTGGATGTGGCAATGGAGGCTTATGGACAAGACAGACGCCTTGAGTGCAGATGTGGGGACTTGGGAACAAGGACAAAGGGGTTGCTCCCAGACAGCAGAATCGGGATGTATCAAGATACTCCTCCCTGCCTTAGGCTACTTGTAGGGGAAGGGAGTTCACAGTGCCTGCTTCGCAGGATCTCAAAATTGCTACGTGCGTGTCTCCCATCATTTCCTTTTATGAACAGTAGGTTTATTTGATCTCTGCTGGATCATTGTGTAATGTGTGTTGTGGCAGTTTGCACATAATTTGTCTTTTCAGATCATGGGTCATTGGGCTATCAGGAGTCACATATGGATGGAGGGGTCTCTGCCATCACCTGTGGTTCTAGAATTGGGCTAGGTGTAAGGGAATGGGTGGAGCTTTGAGTTGTCTCCCTTGGGGAAAGGCTATGTTCTCGTGTGGGAAGAAAAACAGACAATATTAGAGAACCAAAAGGAATGAACTGTGAGTTCACCAATCCATTTCCTCTTTTTCCTGGGCTCACGGAGAGCCTGCATTTCCCAGTTCCTTTGAAGTAAGGTGTGGCCATATGATTGGAATGTGATTGTCTTAGCTTGGGCTGCTGTGATGAAATACCACAGACAGTAGCTTACAAACAGCAGACATTTGTTTCGCACCATTCTGGGGGCTGGAAGATAGAGGTCAGGGTGTCAGCATGGTTGGATTTGGTGCGAACCCTCTTCCAGGTTATAGACTGCTGACTTCTGTCATGTCCTCAGGTGGCAGGAGGAAAGGGAGCTGGCTCTCTCGCCTCTTCTTATAAGGGCACTAATCCCATTCATGAGGGCTCTACCCTCATGACCCAAATACCTCCCAAAGGCCCCACCCCCAAATACCATCCCATAGGGGTTTAGGTTTCAACATATGAATTTAGGGGGACACAAACATTTATTCCGTCTGTAACAGTAGACAATAGAATGTTCAGGAAAATTTTGAGGCTTAGAACAGAAAGATTTCCCACGTGTGATTCTCCATGCTTTTTTGTGTGTATTCTATGTGGAAGTTAATACGCTGGGCACCCCTCAGAGCTACCTACCGAAAATCCACCTATATGACTGACTGCATGAAGCAACTACCACTTACTGACCATGGACTTTGGGTTTTATGAAAGAGAAATAAATTTTTACAGTGTTAAGCCGCTGGAATGTTAGGTTTGTTTGTTATAGCAACGAGGATGACTGTAATTTATACCCTCATTACTCTCCTTCAGAATTTTAAAATTTTGCTAATGTAAAAGCAATGCATCCCTGCCTTGGCATGCCCATTCAACATCCAAACTAACAAAATCTACCACTTACCTCAAGGTCGGGTTCAAAGTCTACCTCTTTCCTGAGTCCTTCCCTAATAACTGAAAAAACAAAGATCTTTACTTTTTTTTAACTGCCTTATATTAGTTTCCTGCGGCTTTAGTCAGTATCACTGGTCCAGAATCAACGTGTTGGCAGGGCTGTGCTCCCTCTGGAGGCTCTAGAAGAGAATCTGTTCCCTGCATCTTCAACCTTCTGGTGGCTGCTCTTTGGTTTGTGGCCACATCACTCCAGGCTTCAAGGCCAGCATCTTCAAATCTCTCTCTGCTTTGTTTTCACACTGCCTTCTCCTCTATATAGGGGTAATCTCTCTCTGCCTCCCTCTTATAATGATATTTGTGATTGCATTCGGAGCTTCTGTGGATAATTTAAGATAATTTCCCAATCTCAAAATGCTTAACTTTATTACAGCTGCAAATACTTTTTGTTGTTGTTGTTGTTATTTTTTTGCCTATTGCACATATTCTCATAGAATACAAGTTGGAAGCTAACTTCATCTAGCTTAGAGTTTCATTATTGTTTACATTATATTGTTTTGTACTGGTCTCAGTTTCACATGTTTCCTATCAGATGTAACACTGATACCACTCGATGATCTATTCATTTAACAATTATTTGTTGAACTTGTTGTCATGACAAATACTATGCTACCATCATATGGGATCATAAAGGTAAACAGAGGTCTATCATACCGCTTTAAAGGCGTTCATAAAATGGAACATATTATTACTCCGATGATGGTAGTATGGTGTGAGCAGCCAATAGGAAGTGAGTGAAAAATACATTATGCAGTGAATGCATAACACAGGCACTACCAAGCTGAGACCTGAAAGAGCTACTCCAGTAAAGTGGACAGTAAGCAGGGGAAGAAGGTGGACAGGGTGAGTAGAATGTGCAAAGGCACTCAGGTTCCCAAGAGGATGCTTTGTACATGGGAGTGCAAGTGCCCCCGATCCAACCAGACGGCAGAGTGAAGGGGCTGGAGGGTCACAGGAAATGAGGCTAGAGAGGCAAACAGAGGCTGGATCTTGAAGGGAGACCCCTGTAAACTTTGACAAAGATTTGGACCTTATCTCAAAAGCAAAGTGAGGGGTTGGTATCCGGAAGATTTTAAAGTGAGGATTAAGCAAGCAATCTGATTGGAGTTTTAGAGACTTCATTCTGGCGTGGTTTAAAGGGGATGGGCTGGAATTAGGCCATGGTGGTCTCAGGAAGAGCAGCCTATCCTCTCTAGATATCCTTGCCTTATTTCAATATCAAAACCTTTCTTCAGTACTTCCTTTGGACACTATTTTAAGTGGAATTAAGTTTTTCATGGGGCGCCTGGGTGGCACAGCGGTTAAGCGTCTGCCTTCGGCTCAGGGTGTGATCCCGGCGTTCTGGGATCGAGCCCCACATCAGGCTCCTCTGCTGTGAGCCTGCTTCTTCCTCTCCCACTCCCCCTGCTTGTGTTCCCTCTCTCGCTGGCTGTCTCTATCTCTTGTTAAATAAATAAAAATCTTTAAAAAAAAAAAAGTTTTTCAGCACCAAGTATGTTCAAATAACAAGCTCCTTCTGTCATGGAAAAGCACTGGCCTTGGTCTGAATTATCTATTGAGAGATAAAATATCAGCACTATCCAGCAGAAACTTCTGGAATGATGGAAATGCTCTGCATCTGCTCTGTCCAACATGGAAGTCACTAGGCATATGAGACGATTGTTTTGTGCTGGCCCATTTACCGAGGAGTAGAAGGTAAGTCACAGTAACCTGGATTTAAACTATCCAACCAATCGGTAGACATATGAGTCCATATACAACTGTTCTTGAGTGTTCTTACGTATTGCAAGGGAAGCGAAAGAATAGGTTCAGGTGCAGAGACAATGGAGGCTGGTTGGGGGGGAGACCATGGGGCCCAGCTGGAAGCCGGCTAGGGACCCAGATCCATAAGTCAACCAGCAGACCGATAGCCCTCTTTATGACTCCTTGAAAGCATGGAGATGTTTAATGTCTTGTCAGGGTATGTTAACATCTTCCCTACAGCGGTCGTTCGGATGAAATGTCAGAATATGTATAAACTGTAAAGTATATACAAACTTGGGATAGGTTTTAATTATTGCTGTTATCTTTGAGTATGATATGAAAATATTCTTCCACTTGAATTCCTTTAGATTTAACTTTTATCATTCAGTGTGAAACTTTCTGATATCCACCATGACTCTCCTTTGACCTATGGGTTATTTGTAAGTGTGTTATTTAATTTCCAAATATCTGAAGGTTTTCTGATATCTTAAGTTATTAATCTAATTACATCATGACCAGAAAACATACTCTGTAGGATTTCCAGCTCTTGAAATTTATAGAAAGCTTTTTTTTCATGCCCCAGCATTTGGCCTATCTTGATGAATCTACTTACTTGCAAAGAATGTGTATTTAGCAGTTATTGGGTAAGATGGTTATAAATATCAATTAGGTCATTGTGGTTGATATAGACTCTTGTTTTAGAAAAAAAAATTAAATGCCCAATCATTTGAGGATTGGAAAATAAATATGGTAAATTCATAGAGAAGACAATTTTATTCCAAAATCGTCATGAACAATTATACTCTGGATATTCAAACTTAGAAAATTCTTTAAAAACTCAACATTGCTCCCTGCAATTTCCCTTCGGACAAATTCCGAGTGGATGAGAAGGACTGACAGTCACTGATGGCCAACTTGTACATAAATCACAAAGAAGTATTTATCATCACAACTGCTGAAGCAACAGAGCCCTTCAAGCCTCAGCTTTCCAAGTATCTCCCTGGAGGGCTTTCCAAACTAGAATGACCCAGGAATCTGGAAATGGTTACATTTTGCTCTTCTTCATTATTGAACACACAGTCTATTGAATCAGCTAATTTCTCTAAAGGAATGAGAAGGCTGAAGGGTCTGAACAGTCTATCACCTACGACTACTGTTCAGCTATGAGCTATAGCTTCCATGGAAGCCAGGGAATGGCCTGATGTTAAAGGTTCTGTGTAAACAGAAACACAGGAAACATTCATTTAAAACCAAATGGATTTTAATGTGAATGGTGCACTTTATTAGAGTTTTTAGCTACAAGCAACAGAAATGAACTCTGGTTGATTTGAGTTCCCCAAATCAGGTATATTAAGTATTGCACATAAATGGGAGGAAGGATAAATAAGTGGAGTTCAAAAAGGGACGGGAAACAAAGTGAGTCCAAGTTGAGGACTGTCCCCCATATTTGCAGTTGCTGTAGCCTGAGGGAACGAAAGCAGCTGCTACGTTTCTTTTTTGTCTCTGTAGCTCCCCATGAAAAGTCCTGGGTAGGAGCATCTGATTAACCAAACCCGTTTGTGAATCTACCACTCAGCCACCAGATAAAGGAGGGGGGAAAAGCCATCTGGCTTTTTTCCAGCTTCTAAAAAGTTCTACATTTCACCAAGCCTCCTGCAGTAGGAAATACCCCCCAAATAGGAAAAGGGTTCAGACAATAGCAGAGAAAACGAGACTAAATAAACCTTTCTTTCTTTGTAGTTGAATATATTTACATCATAGGGCAAAAAGAAGGCTTTTTGTTTGTTTTGTTTGTTTCATATTTTGATTTGTCAAGAGAAGTAGCTGGCGCATCAAAAGTATGTTTAATCTGCACATTGGTCTGGACATCAGAAGAATGGGTTTCGTACTGGATTTCTTATGAATGAGCTGTGTAGTCTCAGTCAAGTCCCTGTTTCCTTGAGCCTTGGTTTCCTCGCCTGTAAATGGAGGAATTGAAGTAGATGAACACCAAATTATTTATCAAGACAGAACATCTCTATCAACACTATCCAATAGAGCTTTCTAGAATCACGGAAATGCTCTCCATCTGGTCTGTCTAGCATGGAAGCCACATGGGACTCTTGAGCACTTGAAGGATGGTTAGAGTGACTGGAAACCCGAATCTTCAATTTTAGTTAATTTTACCTAATTTAAGTAGCCACATGTGACTAGTGACTATAATATTAGACAGTTCCTAAGTCTAAATTATAAACCCCATAAAAGCAGGGGCCATGTTTGTCTTGCTGATTTATCTACTCTTGGGGTCCAGCACAGTGACTGGTTATTTGGTGGGTAGCAAGATTCCTTTAAATATTCATTGGGCCACAAACATGCCAGGAACTGTGCAAGGTCTGGGCATCAACATGTGAACCCAACAGACATGAGCCACTGTTCTCATGGTGCTTACCTTCTACTGGGGAAAATACACAATGAAGATATGAGTAAAATTTTTAGTATGTTGGATGGTGGTAAGACTTAAGGGAGAAAAATAAATCAAGGGGAGCATAAGGAGCGTGAGGGTTGGAGCAGGAGGGTTGTTATTTAAATAGGGAGATCGAGATCGGGCAATAAGAAGGTGACATCTGAGTAGGGACTTGCTGAGGCTAGAAAACTAGCTGTATAGATATCTGGGCCAGCACACTCTAGGCAAAGGCTCAAAGGTGAGATCATGCCAGGAATGCTCCAGAAACTGCTAGAAGCCAGGGTGGCTTTGTTATAGGAGGGAACAAGTGGAGAGAGGATAAGTAAGGAGAGTAATGTGGCATATGGGAAGGATGGGGCAGGAGGTAGTCCCTATAAAACTGGGTAAATTTTTAAAAGACTGATGGGAATTACTGGAGGCTTTTGAATAGAGAACTGTGACATGATCTGATTTATGTCATCAAAGGATTACTCTGGCTGCCCCGTTTAAGAGTGCTATTGGCCAAGGGAAGGTGTAGAGGGACCATATAGGGAGAGATATTCCAAAGATCCAGGCAAAAGTTGGTGGTGTCTTGGAACACAGTGGCAGTGGAGGTGGTATGAATGATCAAACTCTGGTTTTAGTGGGAATGCCAACAGCATTAGCTAATGGATTGGCCATGGGCTATAAGAGAACAAGATGAAGCAATGAGGACTGAAATTATTTTGGCCTGAGTGACTGGATGAACGGAGTGGCTGTTCACTGAGCTGGGCAGGACTGTGGACCAGGCGGGCTGGAGCACAGACCAGAAGTTCCATTGACATCTGTTGAGTCCAAATCCAGAATGAAGAATGAAAGTGCTCTCTGAACCTTCCAGAACCAGGGAAATAGGAATCTGTCATTAGACCAGAAGGTACTGATTGCCTGCCTTATGGGACTGAGGGAAGCATGGTGATCTGGGTCTGCTCTACTGCTCTGTCAAGATGTGGAAATTCTGGGGGAATGGGATAGACTGGTGATGGGTAGTAAGGAGGGCACGTATTGCATGGTGCACTGGGTGTTATACACAACTAATGAAGCATCAAACTTTACATCGGAATCTGGGGATGTACTGTATGGTGATTAACATAATATAATAAAATTAAAAAAAAAAAAAAGATGTGGAAATTCTCCCCAGCCACCTCCTGTCCTCCTAGAGCCCTCAGCTGTCTATGACTGCACATTTCCCAAAGGGCAAAGCATCCAGCTGTGGCCGGCCACTGTTTATTCTGCCCAAAGGAAGCCGTCTAGACAATGTTTCACTCCTTTCTAATAAAGTTTTGCTTTTTTTTTCTTAAATGTAATTTTAAGGTGGTGAATAGATTGAATACATTGTGTTTGTTCCCCAAGGTACTTATGTTTCAAGACTAGAAACCATTACACAATTTTAACACAAAAAGAGGCTTTCAAAACTTGTATATCCTGAGGACAAACATGTCCTATTGTTAGGACATTTAAAAATAAATTTGCCTTTATTTTTACAAAAGTTTACTTAAGACCAGAAATATGTGATATCGAAAGTAAATGCAATTAACTTCAAAATGCATAGGCACTGGGGTTTAAAAAATATAATTGAAGAAGTTTGTTCCTTTCTTTCTTTTCTTTCTTTCTTCCCTTTTTTTTTTTTTTTTTTTTTTTTCCCTTCAGCCCTGGAAAGGATATTCTAGGTTTTGGAATCTTTATGAAAGTCTAGAAGTCTGGCATTTGCGTGTTCTTGGGGTGGTGCCAAGAAAATGAGATGTTTGTTATCTGGTAAGACTGAAGGCCTCTTTGATTTCCTGAGAGAGCACGAACTTGAAAAAGGAGAAGCCTACAGAAAGGTAACTGGAAAGGAAGCCCCCATAGAATGAGCACATTCCGCCAAGCTTTCTCTTGAGGAAGCAACTGCAAAACGGGGACTGCATTGTTAGGCCAACAAGCCACCCAGGACATGTCCCTATTTCCCCACTGTTGAGTTCCTGGCTGGTGTTCCAGAATTTGCATCTTTAACAAGTTTCCCTAGAAAATTTTTACACACATGGAAGTTTGAGAACATTTGTTCAAAGACGTTCTGTTAGTGAGTTTTGCATGGTAGGAAACTGCAAAAATTGGAAATTGACAGTCCAGAAACACTGTAACTCAAGGCAGAATAAGAGCTCACTTATCCAGAGGTCATTTATTATCTAACTTGAACTGCCCAGAACAGAGCCTGGAGGTGGAGGTATAAAAAGATCTCTGAGAAACCAAAATAGCTGTCACAAAGTTCATAACCCAAAACTTACTTGTCTTCCAGAAAATCTCCTCAGACCCTCTTTTAGTGGACATTTCTTTTTGTTCTAATAAGATCAGTTATCTGGTTTTAAAGTCTTCCGGGAATTTGAAAGAGCCATTATAAGGGGGAAGTGAATTCCTGGAGCAGTGGTTCTCAAAGTCTGATCCTGGAATGAACAGCATCAGTAAAATGCAAAGCTCCTCTCTAGTCCTTAACTACTGGGTTAGAAATTCTGGGGGTGGCATCCAGCTTTCTGTAGTTCAACAGGTCCTCCAGGTGATTCTGAGGCAAAGGGCTAATTTTGCTTCCAGTGTCCTGGAGGAAGCAAAGAGCAAAACTGATGACAAGGGAAAGGACAGGAGAAAACAAACATAGGACTGAACAGGCAGAGAGAGGTCTTAGGATCCTACAGGCTTTGCTTAAAGGAGTGAAGAGGGGCGCATTTCAGGAAAAGGGGCCAGGGTGAGTAAAGACACAGAGTCATGAAACACTTAATTGTATGGATGGGGTGTAGATTTTAAAGGATGGGAGAGAAGATGCTAGAAATGCAGTGAGGGGGATTGTTACAAGCTATACAAAGAGTTTGGTCTTTTTACTTCCAAGTAATATAGAGCCACTGAATTTCTAGGTGATAGAGTAACATGGTTGAAGAAGGAAAAAAAAAGTTTTGTAGTTGAAGAGACGATTTCATTATTTAAAGATTTAATTTATCCCGGGATGCGGAATGAATGAGGCACTATTCACTTCGGTTAAATGGTGAATAATGTCCTGTGGATAACGCTGAAGTCATAGACCGAGAGTTCTGCTGTAACAGGATCTGGTCTGACCAGTTGTGGTGTACCTGGAACTTTATTTTGAGACAGGAATCTTGGCAGAAAATGAAAACAGTCATGTTAACATTTCAGACTACCTTTCAGTATTACATAAACATAACTGTATCTCTCTTTGAAAAAGCTTCCCTTTCGTTCTAACAATATTTCCACAATGTAAAATTTGGTTTCCCACTTTATCTTCACACCTTTGTGCTTTTACTCACGGTTTTATTATTCATAATAATAAGGACTAAAACGAAATCACAATTTTCATATTCATACCAACCACGGTGGAATTTAGCTTATAGAAAACACTTCCTGGCTACGGGTCATGATTTCCTGTCACGTTCTTAATTTTTTTGCATTTTTTAAAATGAATTATGTAGACGGCCACAAAATTACACACCATGTTACCCTGCTGAGTAGAAAGCTGGGTGGAGATACTAAAGCAAGATGTCCAAAATGTCCTTGAGAATGGAGAGATGCCGTGGGTCCATTAAAATATATAATTCTATGAACATTATTCAATAGCTGCAGGGCTTGGTGATTTGGGTTTAAATCATCAAGCAGTAAAAAACCCCCGATGACGTCTTAGTGGCTTCAGGAAGTTCAGATGGCTCCTTTAAATGCCAGTGTCAAAAGGAATAACATTATTTTCAGAGTCATGTTCATTTGAGGTACATTGCTGTCAGGTTAAATGAGCACCTGCCCTCCCATGGATGAGAGAACCCGTACTTTGGCACCTATGAAATGCAGGTCGTGGGGTTTCTGGTTAGTGTCTCGGCACCCCTGACCTCATACAAAGACAGAATCCACCTCTGACGACCAGCACAGTTTCAAATGTGTTTTAGTTCTTGTCGTTGCCGTCTTTTTGCAGTAGAAAAGGAAGATGCCGGTTGCATTTGATGGCCTCTGCTAAAACTTCAAAAGCATTCTTTAAACGGTTACAAAATGTTCTCCGCAGTTTTTCTATCAGTGCAGTCTTTTGTTTATTGCAAAATAGAACACCTACTTATATAACTGAAACAGATTAAAAAAACACATTACTGGCATTTTTTGTTCAGTGTTGGTATGTAACTGTTCAGTGATAAGCAAAATTGTGTCTCTAAACAAGGTTGCATAGTCACGTGATGGATGCTCCTTTCACAGTGTAAAAAGAGCATGTATATGAGCTATGTTGGGGAGGAACACCTTTAATAAATATGTGTGTATATATTATATGTATTATATATATATTATATATATATAAACACTGGATTTTGGTCTCACAGGTTAGCATGGATTGGAATGGTGTTAAAATTCCCATAGATGTGGAATAATTCACCTGTAGTCACACACACACACACACACACACACACACACACACACAGATCTATTTCACATCTTAAAGTGCTATAGTCTAAAAATAGGGAGGGGGAGCCTGGGTGGCTCAGTCGGTTGAGCTTGAGCTTCCGGCTCTTGATCTTAGCTCAGGTGTTGATTTCAGGGTCCTGAGTTCAAGGCCATTGTGGAGCTTCTTTAAAAACTTTTGAAAAAAATAAAATAAAAAAGTCATCGCCATTTCATAATCTTTGCTATTCCTATGTCCCTCCAAAATGAAGAGGTAATGATTATTAGCTTTATTGAATCCAATTTAAAGTGATGGGCACGCATATTCAAAATGTTCAAAATGTTTTAACTCCTTTTCTATATATGAAGGGAAGTGCCTGATTCATGTGCTGCTTTCTTTAGCTGGACTTTTTTTACTTCATAACTTGCCACCCCTCAGCTTATCTTCCGTGAGTTAAAGTCTTATCTTCCCAGGATCTCTGATCGGAGGTCACCTCCTTCAAGAAGTCTTCCCTGATTTCCTTCTACCAAAAAGTCTAAGTCAAGAGCATCTCCTTTGTACTCCCATGATCCCCCCCTTGGCACTTAAGCTCTGTTTTAATCCTTAGTTTATCCATCCTCCCTGGAAGGCTGAGCTCCTTTAAGAGTTGGAAGGAAGTCTTGCTTGTTATGGCATCTTCAGGGCTCAGCACAGTTGTTAAATAAGGATTTACTTATCACATGAATGAATTCCTATATTATTAGGAGGTTTCATGTGGACTCTTTATACTCTGGTCACTATGTTCAGACATCCAAAAAACATCTACTGAGCAGTCTGTTGAATGTAGCAGTTCATAATATTTGACTAATCTGTTTCACAGATGTATAATTAAAATAGTCAACCACCTATAGTGGTTAAGAGAACAAACTCTGGAACCAGAATGTTGGGGTTCAAACCACAGTTCTGTGAGACCTTGGAAAATTTATGTAAACACTTCACATCTCATTATGTCATCAATAGAGGGTTATTTTGAGGAGCTAATCAATTTATATGTGTGCAAGAATTAGAAGAGTTCCTGGCACATAGTAAGTACTGTGTAAGTGCATGCCAATATACTTACTATTACTCTTACTTGTCAAACAACCCAGTAACTAAAAAGACAATTGAATATATTTGGAGAAACCAGTTGTCTAAATAAAGACATTAATTTTCTTTATCCATTTGATTCTGTATCAGTTACAAGATAGAAACACAGTCTCTGGAATCAAATTTATGATCATCTTTATAGTTCCTATACACCAAAGGCATTCTTTATCCTTAATTTTCTGCAACCATAAAATCTAGGCCCTCCCTAGCAATCTCCTTTGTACTGAAAAGAATCTCATGCTTGGACACAATTTGAGAGTCAAACTTGACACGGGGTCCAGAGTCAATGTCTTGAGCCAGAGCACTGTGGGCTCTGAAGAAAGAGGGCATTCTTTGTGTCATATCTTCAAATGAACAAATGTCTTGTCTGAGCCCAGTATTCTGAGAATAAGGTCTGTTATTATTATGATGCACAAAGCTTAAAGAGAGCGTTTTGCACACACATGATGTCTACTTAATGCATGCTGTCTGTGTGTAAGACACTTCCCCTGCCCTCTTTTTCACTTGATATTCACAGGAGGAGGTTAGGGATGGTTCATACATCAAAAATATCCATCTTCAAAATTTCCATATATATTCCTATCCTTAAAAACTTAGAGACCTCTGTAATTTTGTTTTCAAACATTGTTTTAAAGATTTTATTTATTTATTTGACAGAGAGAGACAGCCAGCGAGAGAAGTAACACAAGCAGGGGGAGTGGGAGAGGAAGAAGCAGGCTCCCAGAGGAGGAGCCTGATGTGGGGCTCGATACCAGACCGCCGGGATCACGCCCTGAGCCGAAGGCAGACGCTTAACGACTGAGCCACCCAGGCGCCCCTGTTTTCAAACTTTTATTCACCTTTTACATGTTGCTCACTGACAAGCATTAAAAACAAAACAAAACAAAACTGTCTCTTGATATAGGAGGACATAGGATATAGGAGGATATAGGATATAGGAGGATATAAAATCCAGTCTTAGATGAAATGTAATTCCTGCCTTGAGGAACATGACATGTGCATTGCCCATGTCTGATTACAGAAACATTTACCTTTCCGAAAGCTTTCATCCCAGGGTAGCAATGTTAATCTACTAGCTGTAGAGATGCCATTGTTACCATTTGATACACTAAGAAAACAAAGGCAGGCAAAACAGGGACAGAGGGTTTTTTTTTTTTTTTCCCCAAACTCACAGGAAGAATTGGAGGCAGAGATGGGAAGGGGAGGGGAGCTCCTAAGGCTTCCCTTTGTTAAGTAACTTCCTTTGTTCATCTATTTTGTCAGTTTTCAATAGTGGTATTATTTTTGTCTGTATAAGTGGAAAAGAACTTCCGCCAAAAAAATAAGAAGCAAGCCTTGAAAATGGAGAAAAATCACTTGAAAATGGATTCCACTTGGAGATATGGAGCGATAACCTCACCAAATATCTGTGTATCGCCCAGGACCAAAGCACTGAATGAACACTCGAGGGGTGCACCGTCAATATTCCTGCATTCCTCCATTCCCCTGTGGATGCAGAGGAGAACTTCTGAGCAAGACAGACCAGAAGACCACTTATAATCTTAAGCATCGATTGATAGAGAAAGCTTTATAATCTATTCTTAGAGGACAGAGTTCTAAAAATTAATGTTCTGTGGCTCTAATTTCACTCATTTAAGTGAAAGGATTTCACCATGGACATACGTTTTGTGCCAGGAAAATGAACATTTTAATGTAATTCTCAAAGAACTTATGAGGTGCAGGAAGAAGAGCTGCTACCAGAAGAAGGGGATACGATGAGAGCACTAGTTTGGGCAACAACGTTATCTAATAAAAAGCATAATGAAAACACGCTGTAGGATGTTAATTACGACCTTCACACACCTTCAGCATCCGCAGGCCAATTTATCAAGGACACACTTTAGTTGTGGACTGTGGTCTCCATGTAAGGCTCTCTGATTTAAATTAACGCTTTCTTCGTGAACAGGTCTCATGGTTCAGAAATCCAGTACCTTTCATTTGCTTGGTTGTGGATTCCCAGGGTGGTAATAGGTAACATTTTTCAGGCACTGTTTCTCAAGCAGTGCACTGCATCAATGTGAATTTTCCAATTTTGTGGTTATTACAAAGGTACTTTTAGAATCCCTGTTTTATGGGAAAACAGAGTATTACAGAGGACAAGCAGCTTGTCTAAGGTCTTGCACTTATGAAATAACATAATAGCTTTGAAACCAAGTGGTTGGTCTGTCTCAAAAAAAAAAAAAGAAAAAAAATCTAGAGGACTAACCACTGGACTACATTGTCTCACAGCTATTACTTTAAATCAGCTATTAAATCAGTATTAAGTCAAGTCTAGTTTACAACAATTGCAGGTTGCTCCCAACACCTAATTCTAGTATCATCTGCCTCATCTATCTTGTACAAAATTTATCCTATGTTCTGAGATAGTGGTGTGGGGTGTAAGATTTATGCTTTAAAATTGCCATTTACTGACCATCTTCAGTGTTAGTCACTATTCTGATGATCTATAAATTGCTCTGTATTACACCCACTCAATCTTCGTGTCATCAAACCACAGATGTTTTTTGCCATAATCTCTCCTGGTTCTGGGGGCCGACTGGGCTCCGCAGAGTGGTTCTCGATGGCAGCCTCTCTTGCAGTGGCAGTCAGATGGTGGCTAGCTAGACAGGTGGGATGACGCCACATCTGGAGTTATCCTGAAAAATTCTTCGCTCACATGCCTGGTACCCAGGCTAGAAGGATACAAATAGTGTCGAAGTAGGTGGGACTCCACGTCTCTTTATCTTGGTGTGGTTTCTCCAGCATGACAGCTTGAGGTAGCCAGAGTTCATAGATATGGTTCAGGGCCCCAAAATGTGTGACCCAAGAGAGCCTCAGAAGTCATGTAGGGTCACTGCTGCCACATTCTGTTCACCAGAAGGGAGTTGCAGAGACGAGCGCATCTCCAGTGGAGGAAAACATGTCGTGAAAGGAAGAGTGGCAAGGATTTTCAGACATGTTTTAAAACCACCACAGGCACAATCATAAACACTCCACATAGTCCCCTTATTTAAATAACAAGCTATTGATGGAAAGTAGACATTATCTTCCTAGTCCAGTGGAAGTATAAGACACTCAGGTAGGAAGTGACAGAACTCAGATTCAAACTCACATCTGCCTGAATCCACATCCCTTTCTTTTATCCGCTGTCCTCCTAGTACCTTAGTCCCAAAAGATATGAAGTTTCCAGCAGAATTAAAACAGAAAATTTAGAGATAAAAAGTAGGACCATTCCAAGGGACTAGAGCAAATCAATAGTGTTGACTATTCATTCAGCAAATATGCATTAAGTATCTACTGTGTGCCAGGCACCAGGGATACAAGGATATACAAATAGGATCCAAGCAGAATAAGGATATAAATTTCTGGGTGCTTGCATCAGTGTCAGAGTATTTTCCACCGTCCTACTCTCATGGATGTTAGTGTCGAGAGGAATTGGAATTTAATAGATAACCAAGACATAGCAAAGTTTTTACAAGTTGTGATAAGTACTCAGAAGTGAGTGAGGCCTATGGTGAACTTTGTGATGGATGTTCCTTATTCTAGGTGGTTCTCTGGAATTGAGAACCCACCCTCACATGGAAAATAATGTAGCTCAGGCCAGGCCACAAATAGTGCCCATTGCACTGGCAATAGTAAAAGGCCCAAGAAATTGACATTTGATTTAAGAAGGGTCCATTAGAATGTTTTCTAGAACTCACACATACACAGAGTAAAAGCCATTTTCTTTCTGCTAGGGTTGCTGTGCTGGGAGAATATGCCTGTGGGGTGATAGGTGGCCATATTGAGGAAGCATATCTGGCCAAAAGTAAAATGATGCTGACACACAGAGGAGGGGGAGGCACTTGGGGGGTGGGGAAGAGGAGGGGACAAGACAGGAGAGAGAGAGAAAGGAGAGGAGAAGAGAAGAGGAAGAGGAGGAGAGAGAACTTATAGCAGCCACTGAGCTTGGTTGGGTTATGAGGTGCCACTTCAGTCTCCAGAGCATGCCATACTTCCTCTCAGACACTTGGACTACCCCTGCCTGTACCCTTTCTGAAAAACCCACCCAAGCATGAGACACGACAGGGTCTCTCTTGTCCGCCATTTATCTGTATCCCCTGGTACAGAATCTGGACATAGTTGAATGAAGGGGTGGCTCATGAGTTAGTGCATGACCTGGGGAAGAAGAAGAAAAAGACCTGCAGGGAGAAAATTTGCTTTCCTCTATCTTACTGTATGGAAAGGATGTCTAGCAAAGCTAAGGAGTCAAGGAATATTTTAGCGTTTTCATATTTTAAAAAACATTAATGAATATGGAGTTTCCTCAAAAAAATAAAAATTAAAATAGAACTATTATATGACCCAGCAGTCTCCCTTCCAGGTACATATTCAAAAGAAATGAAAACAGGATATTGAAGGGATATCTGTACCCCCATGTTCCCTGCTGCATTATTCACAAGAGCCAAGACAGGAACACAACCTAAGTGTCTAACAGTGGATGAATGGATAAAGAAAATGTGGTATACATCAACAATGTACTATTACCCAGCCACGAGAAGGAAGGAAATTCTGCCATTTGTGACAATATGATGGAAATTTAGGGGCATTTTGCTAAGTAAAATAAGCAAGACAGAGAATGACACAAACTGCTTGACATCACTTATATGTGGAATCGGGGGGGGGGGATAAAAAAGTCAAACTCATAGAAAGACAGAGTAGAGAAGTGGTTACCAGGGGCTGGAGGGTGGGGAGAAATAGGGAAAGGTTGGTAAAAACCTTTTATGACACTAACTTTGTGTCATAAAATGAATAAGGCCTGAGACTCTAATGTAAAACATGGTAACTGCCATTATAACACTGTATTGTATAACTGAAGTTTGCTAAGAGAGAGAAAACATTGCTTAATATTCTTTCTCCCCACCCATCCCACAGGTAAATCTGTGAGGCGAGGAATGTGTTAATTAACTAGATGGGGGGGAGTCCTTTCATAATGCATATGAATATCGAATCAACACGATGTACACTTTAAATATCTTACAGTTTTACATGTCAATTACACCTTAATAAAGCTGAAAAGAAGCACTAATTTAAAAACCATATAATATTGATTCAAATACTACATTATCAACAGCATAGAAGAATCATAGAAGAAGCCATAGTTTCTCTTCCACGTGGAATGAATACAACTTAGGCCATAAAACGAAACATCCCAAACCCGTAAAAGACATACAAGTTTTAGGATCATTTTAGTTTAAGGAAACTCCATATTGACAGGTAGAGCACAAAGTCATGAAAAAATTAAGAGTAGCTAAGACATTCATAAGTCTTAGCTTTCAAGGCTTCAAGCCTGTAAAAATAATGGAACTTCCTCCAGAATCAAATAACAACTTGAGTTAGTACAATCAGAGAAGACTCAGGAAGCTGGGGCCTCGGGACCAAAACATAACCAGATTGGATGTGTCTTCATGAAACCTCAGAGGTATAATTTTAAAATTACTGGGTTAATTTGCTTTTCTATAGCAAATGGTCCCTGAAAATGATGGTGTAATTTATCATCCAGGCAGGAGGATGAAAAGTTCCTGGTGGGTAGCCAGGCCTTGTCTAGTCTCATAAATTCTGGCGTTGGGAGATTTCCTCCATCCCTCACAAGTTTATGGACACTGTAGATTTCCATGCTATCACCTTTCATTTCCAGTACTGGCAATCCAAGCCTTTTTATTAAAAAGAAATCAAAACAAACATAAAAGCCAATAAACACTGAGCAATAAAAGCTCATAAAGAATCCAGACATAGGGGAAGTCAACATCTATTGTTTCTGGTCATTATATTCTAAAATCTTTCTTCTTTTCCACCCCTTTCAGAAGAGCACCACCCCCATAGTCCTACCTCCGCCCACCCCCTCCTAAAATAGCCTCCTTCACTCACCCCCACTGAAGGACAAATGACAGGGAGTAACTAAGGATGTTTCTCTTCCAAAGTGCCTTGGTGACAGAAGAGAACCAAGCTTCAAGATAGAGCAATTTCTGATGGTGAAAACTCCAGCACTAGTGAGAAGATAGAGGACCTACTTTGGGGCCCAGTGGGTTTTTCCAGATACCTCTCTGCCATTTTGGAAGAGTAGGTTTTGCAAGTCAGCCCAGATGAAGAGGCTTGCTAGATATCCGTATAATAGAGCATCATCTTTCTTCATTGGTCCATTCATCCTTTCATCTAAATACTTTTTCATTTATTCAATGAATTCCTCTGATTCATTCTTCATTTCATCCCTTCCTAGTGAATAAACTTGGCAATGAAATAACCACTGTATGTCTCAGTTTCCTCTTCTGTGAAGTGGGGGAAATAATGGTACCTACTTCACAGAGTATAGTGAGGGTGAATTAAGTTAATGCAAATAAAATTCTCAGAGTTGTGCCTGACACCTGTGCTAAGTGTTCTGGATTCATATTCATTAATGAGTAATGACTGTGGCAATGACCCCGCCAAGAACTAAGCATATAAAAAAGGAAAACGTTACTGTATTCAAATCTCTTCCAATCTAGTTGGAAAACAGTCATGTTGACAATGACAAGAAGCTCTTTACTATGATAATGGTTGAGACTGGAAGCAAGGAAATTACATAGGTGTCCATTGCAAGGGTCAAGGAGAGAAATGCCATAGGTCTGAACTAAACCAATGGGTAAAAGAGAGAAAGCGTAGTGGGGTAGAGGAGAGGATGGATGCATGAGTTTTTAAGGAAGAAGAATAATGAGGGTAACTGGGTGTAGGTGGTGAAAGAGATAAAGACCTATACAGCGGCGTTAGGTTACTGCCTTGGACAACTGAGTCCGTGGGCATTTTTCCCCACAGATACAAATAAAGGAGGAAGAGGAGAGAACAGTTCAGCTGTGGATACTTTGTGCCCAAGGTAGAGGTGTTACTGAGGAATTGGAAATACAGATCTGGAAAGGTTTGGGTTGATGATTGAGGTTTAATCATTGTCAGCTGGTGAGCAGGAGAGAAAACCACTGAATCAGAGGAGGTGGCCTAAGGACCTATCCTTCCTTTACTAGGCAGGCTACCTGTGTCATTTTAGTTGGTACTTATGACAACCTTTTAAGTTAAAGGCTTTCATCAGAACATAGTTTCAGCCACGTGTGGTTGAGACCGAAAAACAGCACTGGGTTAAAGGAGATACACATTAATTTTTCTCTCCTGTAAAAATCTGAACTGGATGTGTAGCCTTTTTTCTAGGGATGACGCTCCATGGGAGAAGGAACCCAGCATCCTCCCTTTTGTTGTTCTACTCTGCCTACACTCACTGCCATGCCTCCATCCAGCTGGTGGAGAAACCAAACTCACTCAGCCAGCAGAAAGGGGAGAAGGAGACAGAGGAACGCATCTGTCCCCTTAAATCCATCCCAAAGTTGAATATGCCACATCTACCTACAGCCCATTGATAAGATTTAGTCTGTGTCAATTCTTACCTCCTTGGAAGGCCAGTCTTCCTCTGGGTGGTGTTTGCAAACTCTGTAAAAGCAGCATTGGAGACAGCACATGTCCAGTAATGGGGAACGCGTCCTTCCATAGGAGTACCGGGCAGCTGTAAGTAGCAAGGAAGACTGGCTTGTAAGCTCTTATGGAAGAATCTCCAGATAAGTGGGAAAAGCTCCGCAGAGAAGAGTATGCTACTACTTGTCTTAGAAGGAGAAAGCATATAAATACACATAGATATTTGCTTTTATATAAAAAAACCCTGAAAGATGGACTGTACAGTGTAAAATTTAGTGTCCTTTCTTAAACATTTATTTTTTAATTTTCCAAGATTTTTAAGATTTTATTTACTTGCGCATGAGAGAGCGAGCGCACAAGTGTGTGTGGGGGGGTAGTGGTAAGAGAGCGAGAAGCAGGCTCCCCACTGAGCAGGGAGCCCAGTGACTGTGGGGCTCGATCCCAGGACCCTGGGATCAGGACCTGAGCTGAAGGCAGATGCTTAACTGACTGAGCCACCCAGGAGCCCCAAAATTACTGTCTTACAGAGAGAAGGAAGGAACAGGGTAGAAGAGACTAGAGCAGAAGTTGATTTTTCTGCATATATTGTATGCTGATTTGGAACTTTGTCAATATTTTATGTAGTTATGAAAGAAAATTAAAACTTCAAAGGCCAGTTCCTAAAAAACAATAGCAAAATGAAACAAATCTGATTATAAATTCATCTGGTCACATACCAACCTATTTGGAATACTTTAAAACATAGGAATTTGATCGGATCTTCCTGGTGGGCCGTACCCTATGGACGAAAACAAAACTGTAATAAAAAATTATTCTCAATAATCGTATATTTCTGGTGGTGTGGATATTGTCACTCTGAGTCTATTTGTGGGCAGTGAAATAAAGCAATGGATAATTTTGTTGAATATCATTGAGAATCAGCATTTTTAGATAGAATGAAAGGGTATAGGTTTACAAAAAGTCCTGAATTTGAGTTAGAAGTCTCATTATGAATTTATGACATAGCTTCTTTAAAAAAAATAGACACACACACACACATGCACACACGTTTTCTAGATCTCTCCACTGAAAAGGTCTGGGTATGGTGACAAACTCAGTAACATGAGCCCCCCTTGTGCCAGAGTCTTATCTCCAAATACCTTTGCATTTAAGGGACCAGGAAAAGCTGGTTCTGGGTCAAGGGCAGGAAATGTCCTTGATGTGCCTGGAACAAGGAAATTATCAAAACTACTAAATGCATGTCAAAAGGTCTCCGGAGTGAGCTCAAGAGTCACTGGACCAAAAATGGGAAACTCAGACCACTAATAACATTAATAACTGTAATGGGTCAAAACACATCAATTAGTTCAAACTCTAAAACCAAATAATAACAGGATAAAAACCACCTCTTCGGGTCACCTTTGGAGGATGCTAGGGAGTAAATTATTATTTTGAAAGCAAGTTATATGAACTCTATTTCAAGGTCACCAAACAGTTGATTAAAGGAAGTTTCTCTTTTTAATTTTGGTTATTAATTTTTAATTTTTATTTATTATTTAATTAAT
Organism: Ailuropoda melanoleuca; assembly: GCF_002007445.2. Taxonomy (NCBI): domain Eukaryota; kingdom Metazoa; phylum Chordata; class Mammalia; order Carnivora; family Ursidae; genus Ailuropoda; species Ailuropoda melanoleuca. The sequence continues at coordinate 79,159,973 of NC_048230.1, read as the reverse complement.
TCATTTATTTGAGAGAGCATGAGTATGAGAGAGAGCATGAACCATGGGGTGGGGGTGGGGGCCAGAGGCAGAGGGAGAAGCAGACTCCTCCCTGAGCAGGGAAGCCCAACGCGGGATTCGATCCCAGGACCCTGAGATCATAACCTGAGCCAAAGGCAGACGCTTCACTGACCAAGCCATCCAGGCACAGGCACCCCAGGAAGTTTCTCTTTTTAGATGTTTCTTGCTAACATATTCTAGCCAACAGCTAAAGAAGAAATAATAGAATCAGAATCTGCTCTTCTGTAATCCCTAAAAATGAAAGACATACTGATCTAGGCGATGGTCATCAAGTCTTGGTAACATCAGAGAGAAAAGCAAAGTATTACGTGCTTACTCTTTGAAGTACACACCAACCCTGTAAGTATTCTTTTAAAAAACTCAAGCCTATTTTTATTTAGACTTTAAATCTCGCTACCAATTCATAGGAAATACAGGGAACAAAGGAGCGTGTTCAACAAACATAGTTGATACAGATCATCAAAATCAAGACTGTGGAAAACCGAACAGGACAAAAAATCTGGTTTATTCAATTAAAAACATCAAGGATTAAAAAAAGTCGAGGAGTAGATTCTATCAATCAAAGACAACGTATAAACCTTGCCTAGATCTTGATTTAAACAAAGGTAGGAAGCACTGAGGGAAAGTCAAACACGGATGGGGTATTAGAAGATATTAACTATGATTACTTTTTAAATGTGATATATTAGACAAAAGTCCTTATTTTTTAGAAATACATGAGGTTATATTTACGACTAAAATGACATAATAGATGGTCTTTCTGAGCTTGGCTTCGAAATAAGATAGTGAGGTTGGTATGTGGGTTACAACCAGACCTGTCATGAGTTGGTCATTGTTAAAACCAGGTGAGAGCTACCTAGGGATTATTATACTAATTCCTGCTTTTTTTTAAAAATTTTTTTTTTTAGCATGTATAAAGGCCACTTTTGGGCAACAGGCTAAAACAATGAAGACCTGAGTGAGGTAGAAAGGCCCACAGTGACCACCAGTCTGAATACAACAGGCCCATTGGGTGACCCACTGCAACCTCCATACACCCTTGCTGACCAATAGGTTACTTACACCTTGGCACAGGTACCAAAAAAGGAAACTTCCATATGTTCCCATACCTCCTCACCTTCTTCTCCCCTTAACTATACCCCCCCCACACTGCCTTCTGGCAGACAGTCTCTCCTTTGCTGTCCTGCCCCCCCCCCCCGCNCCCCCCCCAGTGTATTCAATCAACTTCTATCCCCTTTGTTCTGCCTCGGGTGAATCCTTCCACCTCTCACACCACAGGCTTCGACCCAATGGGATGGCCCCACAGTGCATATTTAAAATTTTGAATATTAAAACACTTTAATCAATTTTTAAAAGATTTTATTTTTTCATTTGAGAGAGAGAATGAGTCAGAGGGAGAGGGAGAGAGAATCTGAAGCAGACTTCATACTGAGAACAGAGCCTGACAGGGAGCTCTATCCCACAATTGCGAGATCATGACCTGAGCTGAAACCAAGAGCCACCCGGGCACCCCAACTTTGTTAATTCTTATGGAAGATAGAAAGAATGAGTATTGGCAGGAAACTAGCAATTCCTACCATAGTGTATATGTGTATATCCATTTTATGGCAGAAATGTGACTTAGGAAAGAGAAATGAACGGCGTTCAAGGTTGGTACCTGTAATGGGAAGATTTAGGAAAAAGAACACAGAAGGAGTCAGAGAAGGAGGTGAGGGGCCAGTGAGAAGGTCAGGAGAGAATGGCCCAATAGACATTAAGTTAGAGGGATTTTTGAAAAGGAAGGATCTCTGTGCTCATTAAAAATGAGCTGATTTTTTTTTTTTAAGATAATACATTAAGCAAGAATTACTAAGAACCCACTGCCAAAGCTCACTGACCAAAGCCCCCGGCACACACCTAGGGTCAAATAAAGGAGATTTATTTATTTAGCTTGCTGTTGCCACAAAGGCAAACATACCCTGAGGGATGGTGAGGCCTCTAGGTAAAAGGCAGCGGAAGGGCTTCTTACAGGTTTGGGGTTACGCTGGATGGTCCTAAGGCAGGTGTAAGGAGACAGCCAGTTCTGGGTGGATGTTGTCCAAGCTGGGGTATCTGCATAATTTTTCTCCAGGAGGTGGAAAGGTTAAAGCAGGGCTAGAAGTTTTGTTGGGAGTCAGGAGGGGGCCGCGGTTCATCGTTTCTTGTAGGTGTCAAGTGGCCTCGCGTCTGTCCTGTTTATTTGCCATGAGCATCATTCATGCTCAGTGAGGAACATCGTGGCCTGGTGTGCAGGAGGGCCATTTTTCACTTTCTTAGTCCTTCGATGAAGAACTTCATGCTGGAATCGCAAACCTGGGTAGCAAGGGCCTAACCCCAGAAGGTATCAGTGTCAGTTTGTCCTTCCAAGGCCACTCGGAGGTTGGGAGGTCATCTCAGCGTCCCCCATGGTGCACGAACTTCAATGTTCTTCTTTAAGAAGAACACTCATACTCATCTTAAATGATAAAGGGGAAACGGCAGAGATGAAAATGTTTCCAAATGGTGTGAACACGCATAAATTTCACAGCCATAAAGTGGAATGAGAATCACATAATCAATTACCCAGAAGAGTCCCATGTAGAGAGGAGAGAGAAACCGTTAAACAAAAAATTAAAAGGAGTCTCATTAATGGTTACAGCAATCTTTCCTAGATTGTTTTGGAAGCTGTTAAAAGAAATCCAAGTTGTAGTTCCTTAATGCACTTCACACCATTAACTTTACATAAAGAGCAGCTCCATCAAGAAATAGAGGCAACAATTCAAGCAGCACTGAGTGCAGGATTATTTAAGAAAATCACCACTTAAAAACCAAAACCCTAGGTGCTTTTGCATTTATATATTGGTATTGGCTATATCAAGCAATTTCAGCTGAAAGAAGAAAGAGCAAAGTAATTAAAATAACTTCCCTTGATATTGTGGGGACGTGGGTGCAGCTGGTGGACATTTTTATCTCCTTAAGCAGAAACGTTTTTTCAAATCCCTTTTTGTTCTCTACTGCTTGGTAATCAGAACACTGCTTTCATAATGGAACTTTTGTCCCCAGATATTGAAACGATGCTGGAAGCCCCACGTCCAGAAAAGAGAGCCCTTCTTTTACCACTTGTCTCTGCAGTGTGGACCTCGCAGTGGGTGGAGGCAGAGGCTAATTCTAATCCTGGAGGGAGCAACATCCTTTCTAAGGCGGAGGAGCTGAGCTCACGGGTCCCTGAAGTGTGAGCTCCTTGAAGCAGAGGCAGGAGAGAAGAGTGTGGAAAGATGAAAAGCAGAAACAGAACCAGGATTGATTGTACCTCTATGTGCCAGCCACTTTGCTAGGCACTTCCACCTGCTAACCCCGTTCATTCCTACAAAGCCCACCCGCCCCTCCCCACAAGTTAGATGTTTCCACTTACAATTTAGAGACAATAGAAACAGAGAGGAGTTCAGTAACTTACTCTTCCGGTATATGGGGGAGGCTGCTGGGAGCCTACAGGCTGAATTGTCTAGGGGTTGATGGGGAGGGGGCTGGGTGGATTGCAAACTCCGATCCCTAAAAGGAGCCAAACAGGTAACATGAAGGTGTGATTTGGGTTGGGAGTTAGGTACTGTGGCCAGTTGGAGAATGATGGCCCCAACTAAAGGCATTCCATTAAAAGAAAAAAAAATTAAGCACAGTGCTGGCTTCACAAAACCATTCTGGATGCCCGCTGGCAGAACTCCAATTTAGTACTGGTGGGGAATGCTGCTAATCCCATGTTTATCTCTTGCCAGCCTTGTTCTTCGGTTCTCTCCCTCCTTACCGTCCTTCCCAACGCTGTTTCCCTCCTTGCCCACCCCTCCTGCCTCTCTCTCCAAAGGTTCAGTACCAATTAGGACAATGCCTTGTATTCCCTTAATCCACCAGAATGCCTGGGTCAGTTATAATTTATAACTGGTCAGTTATAATTCTTTTTTAACTTTACCAACATAAATAGTAGATTATTAGCTTGTTGTAAAAAAAAAAAAGCCAGTTTATTTAGAATCTGAGTGATAAAAGAAATCTTAGGAATTCCAATCTAGTTCAGTGATTTTACCTTGGAAAAATGTAAGGGCTGGAGCGTACATGGCTTTCCCAAGTTCATGTAGGTTTCCCAAGATCACTCGACTTTTTACTGACAAAGCCACAGGTTAAAGCTAAGTGTCCTCATTCTTCCTCCAGAGAAGTTTCTTCTATCCTTTACTCAGGGAACAGAAAATCCCTGCTCATTCTTTTATAACAATTAAGAAAAGGAGTTTGGGTAGCAAACAGATAGGAGGAAGGGACAATATGTCCTATCTGCATAAAGCTTCATAATTTAAGATCAGCTCATTAGCTCATTACAACAAGTTTAGGAAATGGAAAGAAAAAATATTATTTCCACTTGACAGGTGGAGAAACTGAGACTGAGAGAATATGAGTTATTTTCCAAAGTTACATCCTAGAAAAGTTAAGATGAGAAATCCAGTCCCCGATGCTTCATGTAATGCCACTCTGTTTCTCTTTTCCATAGAGAAACCAATGCTCACGGGACTGTTTCATTTCTTTTGCTTACTTCTGATTTGCTCTTGGCTAATTTTTTTACGATCAGAAGAACTGCTCAATGTACTTATCGCAGGGTGCGATCTCTCATGGACCTCAAATACCAGTATGTACGCAAGCCCAGACCAGCTTACTAGAAGAGCGATCCCATGGACGATAGTCCCCTTTTACCAGCTGAGGCCATCCTACATCAGCCTGCAGCCACGCAGCCCCGAAATTTGTGAGACATCCGAGCCAAGATCAGTACAACTTCCTCCTTGATCTGCAACTGTGCATAGAAGCATGAGTGAGTCCTGGCAAGGCAACAAGTACACCCAGCTGACCTGGAGACATAATAAATCATAAATGTTTATTACCTTAAGATCCTGGGGCACCTGGATGGGGCAGTTGGTCAAGCGGCTGACTCTCGGTTTCACCTCCGGTCTGATCTCAGAGTCGTGGAATTGAGCCCCACATCGGGGCTCACGCTGAGCATAGAGTCCGCTTCAGATTCTCTCTCTGCCCCTCCTGCTTGGGCTCTCTCTCTCTAAAACAAATAAATAAATCTTGAAAAAGAAAGATACTGAATTTCGAGGTAGGTTGTTATGCAGCACTAACGAACTAAGACCATGCCTTATTTTAGGAGCTGGTGGCCTGGGTCTGACATAGACAAACCACCACCATTTCCACCAGTGGCACAGCTGGTTTCCGAAGAGGCTGAGTTTGGAATTTGGCTTCCAAGCAAAACTCTAAACTTTTCTTTTCTTTTTTTTAAATAAGTTTTAAGACTGCTTGCCTGACTGATGATTGTTGATGTACTCCTGTATAAAGAGAAAATACGAGAAGTATTGATTGCTAGAGCAATGTCAATTGGCAGAATATCATTAAATATAAAACCTGTCTGGCTATTGATATGATAGCAGTGGATTATTTAAAAAATATCTAGGAATTTCACTAAAACAACTCTTAATTTCTGTTTGGAAGAAAATACATTCCATGTATTTCAAGGAATGCAAAAGTTCTGAAGGAATGGGCCCAGGATATAGGGTGGAATATGTGTTATTATCATAAACCATGAATTCTCAATTTGGGCAGTATTGCCCCCAAAGTGAGGAAATCGGTTCTTGGGGTGGTTGGTCAAAAAAATCTTAGGAGAATAGGTATTATTTCTTCTTTGAATGTTTGGTAGAATTCCCCAGGAAAACCATCTGGGCCTGGAGTTTTATTATTTGGAAGGTTGTTTATCACTGACTCAATTTCTTCATAGTTAATTGGCCTATTTAAGAAATCTATTTCTTCCTGTTTCAGTCTTGGTAGTTTATAGGTTTCCAGGAAGGCCTCCATCTCTTCCAGATTGTTTAGTTTTTTGGCATATAGCTGTTGATAAAAGTTTCTAATAATCCTTGCAATTTCAATGGTGCTGGTCGTGACCTCTCCCTTTTCAGTCATAATTTTAATAATCTCAGTCCTTTCTCTTTGTTTTTGGACAAGTTTTGCCAGTGGTCTATCAATTTTATGGATTCTCTCAAAGAACCAGCTTCTAGTCCTGTTGATCTGCTCTACTGTGGTTCTGGTCTCTAATTCATTGATTTCTGCTCTAATCTTGGTCAACTCCTTCCTTGTCAGTGGGTTAGGCCTGTCCCTCTGTTGCTGTTCCAGTTTCTTGAGGTGAGAATATAGAAACTGCATTTTAGATTTTTCTATTCTTTTGAGTGAGGCTTGGATGGCTATGTATTTCCCCCTTAGGACTGCCTTTGCAGTATCCCATAGGTTTTGGACCGTTGTGTATTCATTCTCGTTGGTCTCCATAAATTGTTTAATTTGTTTTTTGATTTCCTGGTTTATCGAGTCATTCTTGAGCAGGATGGTTCTTAGCCTCCAAGTGTTTGAGTTTCTTCCAGGTTTTTCCTTGTGGTTGAGTTCCAATTTCAGAGCGTTGTGGTCTGAGAATATGCAGGGGATAATTTCAATCTTTTGGTATTGGCTGAGACCTGTTTTGTGTCCCAGAGCATGATCTATTCTTGAGAATGTTCCATGGGCATTTGAATAGAATGAGTATTCTTTGGTTCTGGGGTGTAGTGTTCTATATATATCTATGAGGTCCAACTCGTCGAGTATGGCATTCAAAGCCTTTGATTCTTTGCTTAGTTTTTGCCAGGGTGTTCTGTCTATTTCTGATAGTGGGGTGTTGAGGTCCCCTACTATTACTGTGTTCTTATCTATATGTCTCTTTATTTTGGTTAAGAGTTGGCTTGTGTATCTTGCTGCTCCCCTGTTGGGGGCATATATATTAATAATTGTCATATCCACTTGTTGAATACTTCCTTTAAGAATAATATAGTGCCCTTCTGTATCTCTCTCTATGGCCTCTAGTTTAAAATCCAGTCTATCTGATATGAGAATTGCTACTCCAGCTTTCTTTTGAGGTCCATTTGCGTGGAAGATGGTACTCCATCCCCTTACTCTAAGTCTGAATGCATCTTTGGGTTCAAAATGAGTCTCTTGTAGACAGCAAATGGATGGGTCATGTCTTTTTATCCAATCTGCAACCCTGTGGCGTTTTATGGGAGAGTTTAAGCCATTTAGATTGATAGAGATTATTGACAGATATGATTTTAATGATGCCATTTCTCTTTAAAGTCTTTGTATCGGTTGTGACTTGCTGCTCTGTATCACTCTTGGGGCCTTTTTACCTTTATAGAGCCCCCCTTAATATCTCCTGTAGGGCTGGTTTCGTGGTTACGAAATTGGTTAATGATTGGCGATTTTGGAACGTCTTTATTTCTCCATCAATTCTGAATGACAGCTTTGCTGGATAAAGGATCCTTGGCTGCATGTTTTTCTCTGAAAGAGCTTTAAAAATGCCCCCCCAAGCCTTTCTCTCATTCCAGGTCTCTGTAGACAGGTCTGACGTAATCCTGATACCTTTGCCTTGGTACGTGAGAAATTTCTTTGCCCTGGCCGCTTTCAATACTGTATCCTTGGATCTAATATTTGCGAATTGCACTATGACATGCCGTGGCGTAGGTTTGTCCTGGTTGAGCTTGGATGGGGTCCTCTCTGCCTCTTGGACACGAATGCTTGTTTCCCTTGCTAGATTAGGGAAGTTTTCAGCTACAATTTGTTCAAATATCTCTTCTAGACCTCTGTTTTTCTCCACCCCTTCAGGGATGCCGATGATTCTGACATTGGATCGTTTCATAGAGTCAGTAATCTCCCGTAATCTACATTCGTGGGCGTGGATTTTTTTAAGACCAGCTTCTATTTTCGTTTTTTCTTCTACTAACCCATCCTCCAATTCGCTAACGCGTTCCTCTGCCTCGGTGACCCTGGCCGTCAGAGCCTCTAGTTTTGACTG
>NC_048230.1:79055407-79150886 GCF_002007445.2 Ailuropoda melanoleuca | reverse complement strand
CTGGTGATGGGTAGTAGGGAGGGCACGTATTGCATGGTGCACTGGGTGTTATACGCAACTAATGAAGCATCAAACTTTACATCGGAATCTGGGGATGTACTGTATGGTGATTAACACAATATAATAAAATAAAATTTAAAAAAAAAAAAATTGGACGTTAGGGGCGCCTGGGTGGCACAGCGGTTAAGCGTCTGCCTTTGGCTCAGGGCATGATCCCGGCGTTATGGGATCGAGCCCCACATCAGGCTCCTCCACTATGAGCCTGCTTCTTCCTCTCCCACTCCCCCTGCCTGTGTTCCCTCTCTCGCTGGCTGTCTCTATCTCTGTCAAATAAATAAATAAAAATCTTAAAAAAAAAAAAAAAAATCTTAGATGTTACAATGACTTGTCCTCCAAAAAGCTGTAATACATAAACAGATATATAATATATCTGTTTTATTATAATTTTCATGGGGGATGGGAGGTGAGATTAATATTTTTTAAAAAGCCTAAAATGTCTCCTTAGGGGAAGCGATAATGAAAAATAAAAAAGTTGAGAAACACTACTGTAAGCAGAGGTCAGCACTGCATAGTCATGGTCAATAATTTTTTCATCATATCCTCTCACATTGTTTATTTTTCTCTTAACTTATATCCTTTAACACTTCTGGTTTCTATTTTCCATTTTCATTCAAAATAAAATCCATCTCTCCTCATTTCCGGAATAACTTCCAGGGTAGAATTGTTACTACTATTTCCATCGTCACCACCATCATCAATTATTTACTTTTTGTAAGGTGCCACTAGCAAACACTCGCTCTGGATAAATATATTCCATCTGCCACCGAGGTCTCTATCCTTGTTGCCATGGAGTCCCCTAAGGTACAAGTCCCTTACGCCTGGCTAGTTTAGCAGCAGATGTTAGAGAAACCAGCTGATTTCTGTACCTAGACAAGGGGGTAAGAGAGAGCTTTCATGTTATGGTCTACTGGGGAGGTGAGGATGTCTCCTAGAGTAACACTCTGGACTCTCTCCACCTTCTTACCAATTTCCCCTCTGAGGAGGAGCAAAGACTCAACTCCAGGGCTCAAGTCCTACCAGCAAAGAGCATTCATTCTCATCTCTTTGATAATGTACATTTTTTTAGGAGCATGCCTCCATGGGGAAGGCTGGTGCTTCCGCAGGTATCTGTAATTCACATGTAAGTGCCAGTCAAAGAAGACACACTAGACAGCAGATAGAAGGCACTTTCTCCAAGTCAAGTTTTTTCATTCATAAAGTTATATTTTGATCTCTATCTGACTGATACTTGCATCTATCAGTTGGCTCCAAATTTGGGCAGATAAAAAGGTGGGTGCGAAACATTAGCTTCCTTAAATCCCCACATGAATTTTCCTTAGAAGTTCTTCTAAAGTTGATATGACATTCTCAGGCCCAAGCTTTATACATATCCCTTTTATTAGACCACAGAACGGCTGGATTCCATAATTTATACCTCTTACATGGCTGACCCCATGTCCCATAAGAAGTTAAATTCATGAATTCATGGACTTTATTAGGATTGCCACAAATGAATCAGGTTTGATGATATTTTAAATAACTGCAATGTTTATAATGTGAGAGTCAAGGGTTCTTAAAGGGGGAAGTTCAGTAATATCTTTTTTTTTATGTGAAATACAATCCTCTTACATATGCAACCAACAACTAAGCATGCAGCACACGTAACAAGAGCTCTGCTACCCAGCACTCTTGCAGCAAAGGATGTCCGTAACTCACATTTTTCAATTATGAGACCTAAACACTGTTGCTGGGTAACTTCTGGAAAGACTTTTGCTTTCATGGGGAAAAAATATATATAAACCTAGTGGCTAGTATTTCCTTTTTCCTTTTCCTGACTGAATTGTAGACATGATGTCTGGAAGCGCAGCAGCCATCTTGCACCCATGAAAATAATAATAAAAATAAGGGTGAAATGAAATTAATCATGAGCTAAGCATGTTAAAGCAGGAAGACAGAAAGAGCCAGAATTCCTATTGATGATTAAATGATATGAATCAAAGCCACCAAGTGCTTCTTCCAAAGGGAATAAAACTTTGTTTAGGTAGGCTCTGCTAGTCGGGAGCTGTTCTTGCAGTCAGATGCTTTCCTAACATTCAACGTGCGATAGCGGATTAGACACTCCTCGTCTAAAGCTGCTCATATTCTAGAGTCTCCTCGGGAGAGGTGAAAAGCATTATCATGAAGGTAAATACAGGAAGGATCTAAATAGAAAAGGGACCAGTAACATAGTCAAGGATGGACTTTTGGAATAATGAAATCCAAGATAAAACCTGAAAATAAAACGGAGTTAGGTAAAGGCTAAGGGACCAAAGCAACAACTAGAAACAACAACAACAGGACAATAAAGGTAGAAGTGGGGAGGGGAGTAAAACCAAATGAGTATAGAAAGATAAGATGTTAGGCACATAAGGACAAGATGTTAGTCAAAGTAAACCTACCCCCCCTTTAAAAATAACGTCTTTGCTTATTTTATGCCAAAAGGCAGAAGGGTATTAGAACTATAATATATTATAGACAAGGGATTATATTCATCATTATTTATTTCCTACTGGTCTCCTTTTCTAAAAAGAAATTCATCTTCTTACATATACTGAACAATTTTTTGTGATGATTTAATATACAAATCTCATAAGCTTTCCCTAATCTGTGCTGGATGTAATCCGGAAACCAAGCTTTGTCTCAGATGCTTAGCAATAAATATTCTAGTCAATATTCTTCATTAAACACATGATTTGGACTCAAATCTGTGCTATATCTTCTTTGAAGTTCTCCAAACTCTTCATGCTTTCATGGTCTGGTTCTCCTTCTCCCTTTAATGGTAGCTGAGTGAATCAAGAAGCTCTTGGAAGGTACTGGGAACTGGGCGTTCCTGCCTGAAAAGAGAGAAGGAGGAAGCCAAGAGCATCCTGGTGAGCTGAACCAAGCAACCCTAAAGCTAGGGGTGTCTGGAATGATCTCCTTGGCTTGATGATTCTCCTTTCAGGATTCACCATTTCAGTGACTGGAATCATTGTCTTCTACCCGCCCATGATTGCTTAACAAACTTCCCTAAAACTTAGTGTCTAAAAACAACCACTATTTATTTAACTCACTGTATGGCAGGTCAGTTCTTGGTTCAGGTTTGGCTGATCTTGGTTGGGCTTGCTCATGCTATTATGGTCAGCAAGTGGGGTGGAACTGGCTGTGTTTTTGATGATCATGGTTGTTAAAGGTAGGTCAACTGGGGCCTCTCTCTACATGGTTGCTCATCGGTTCATCCTCTAAGCTGGTTTACATGGTGTCTCAGCTTCCAAAAGCAGCAAATGAATAAATCCCAATGCATCAATACTTTCCAAGTCTCTGCTTATGTCACATTTGCTACCTGTCCCAAGGTCATTTTCAAAGGACTAGAGAAATAGAATCCTCTCAATGGGAGGAATGACAAAGAAACGTTGCATAGGAATATGGCTCCTAGGAGGGGCATCATTTGTGGTCATCTTTGGCAATTAGCCCATTAGAGTTGCACATTCAAATCAATGGGGGATGATGACTGATGCCTAGTGAGTACACTGAGCCAATTACATCAGAATTTCTGGGAGTGGAACTTGGCATCAGTGTTTATTCTTTATTTATTTTTAGTTTTTGTTTTTTGCCAATGGTCTAGGGTTCTATCTCCAGCTCTGAGATGCGAGTTTATATAAGAGAATTCAGTTCACTGACAAACTTACTTTATAGTTGGTAAACTTTTCAATAACTCAGGACATTTTGATATGCAAACGCTATTTTTGTCCAGCTAACTTGGCAGGTCAATTCAGTTAAAACAGTTAAAATGGATTGGGCTTCGTAGATCAGAGTCTCTCAAAAGTAACGTGCCTCAGAATCACGTGCAGGGCTCACTGAACACAAATCTCTGAACATTCCAAGAGATTCTGAATGAATAGGCCTACTGTGGGCCCAGGAATGTGCATTTCTGAGGAGTTCCCAGATGATGCTGCTGTTGTTGATTGGATACGAAATTTCAGGAACCACTCGCATTGACCTGCCTCAATTAAATATCGTGTACGACCATCTTGGTCTCATTGCCCCATGGAATGGCTGTGGTTATCACTGTGAGCTGAAGTGACTTTTGCAGTAATTTTCAAAATCTTTTACTCCAATGCATTTAGATAGAGCCGGAGAGTAAGTAATCACTACCACAGGGGAAGGGTCTTCCGATGGGGTGAGAGACTCTTCCAATTGCCCAAGACATTTAAAGTGCCTCTACAAGACATTCACTTGGCTAACAATCCAGTTCTCTATGCTTCCTTCCCAACTTTCTATTAAATGATCAAAAAAGATGAGGATTTGGAATAGCTGCAGCAAAGAAGCCTGAAATCTGTAGTACCCAACAATAAAAGTCTGAGACTTTACGGTGAACTCATTCATCCAGCTAGCAATTATCAATCGGAACTCACAAAAGATCTCTGATGAATCCCTGGGAGTCTATGAACCCGACCCTTTACCAACGGGGAACCAGTGATAATAGAAAAAAATTACTTGCTCTTTCCTAGATAAGAGCAAATGCTTTTTTAAGTGCAGTTATTTGCCACTTATGCCTTGATCATAAGGAACCGAACACTCTGGTTTATCCTGATAATTGAATGGAGAATGAAGAGGTTCTTATCAGCCCTGTCCAGAAAATTATTTTCTATTCTTTAATGTAATCACACATCTATTTATAAAATACACACTCCATCTAAGTATTCCCATCTAATTCTAGGTAACATGAATTCAACAGCCCACTCTCTATGGGAATCTCCAAAGAGAAGGAAGGTTTTTATATAACATAGAAGCCATTGGTTGATACTCTGTTTTTCTGCTCATCAGTGACATTACCTGCTTTTCCAGAGCTTGACACCTTCACTTTAACCCAATCTAACCAGTGCTCAGCCTGGGCCACTGAGGCAGTGTTCATCTATTTTTTGATTTCCATTCCTTGGAGCTCCTGCTTTTCCTTATCCCGTGTATCCCTCAAACTCCTGTGTTCGTTTCTCTCTGTGGTCAGTTAGGACACATTTTTCCTACAGTCCTTCTCCTTATTTATTTGAGAGAGAGAGAGAGAGAGAGAGAGAGAGAGCATGAACTGGTGGGAGGGGTAGAGGGAGAGGGAGAAGCAGACTCTGCCAGACTCCCCACTGAGCAGGGAGCCTGATATGGGGCTCCATCCCAGGGCCCTGAGATCACAACCTGAGCTGAAGGCAGACACCTAACCAGACTGACCCACCCAGGTGCCCCCTAAACTCCTTCTCTTCTGAGACTGAGGCCCTATAGCAGAGATGTTTGGTCCTCAAACCATATAGTTATTTGTTTTATCATACAACTCTCTCCTTCCTTATGCATATAGGAATGCCCCAGGGGCACCAGTTCAAGTGCACGCTCACATAACAATAGCAATTATTATTACGGAACACAATGAATTCTCACTGGTCATCATGCTTTACATTGAATTAATATGTTTGGCCAGAGAGTTACAGATTATTATTTCTATTTTATAGAGGATGACATGAAGCACAGAAAGACTCCCAGCTTTCCATGTTTCCTATTTGTTTAAAAAGATTTTATTTATTTATTTGGTAGAGAGAGCAAGGGAGAAGCAGGCTTCACACCGAGCAAGGAGCCTGATGTGGGGCTCAATGCCAGGACTCTGGGATCATGACCTGAGCCGAAGGCAGACACCTAACTATCTGAGCCACCCAAGCGCCCCTGCACGTTTCCTATTTCCATAACCGCTAAACCTAGGCCCCCCACCCTTCTTTGTGCATTCAGGACCTGGTGAGGGTAGGCTATAGTCACAGACTCCCCCTCAATTAAGCAAACTCCTCTCAATCTGCCTTGTAGATGTTATGGTGGTGGAATGGCAGTGTGGTCTATAGAAGGCTACCAACAAGCTTGGTTAGAGGGGTGAAATATTTCCTTAAACTAAATCATATGGAACCCCATGGAGATGGTGACACAAGACAGGAGAAATCCCCAGGGAACTCCTAATGGAAGATGCAGCTTCCGAAATTCCCCAATTCCCCAATCCGAGTATCCTCAGCTGCTGCTCTGATCCCCGTTATCTAGGGCTCCACCAAGGTCAACACTTGACTTTTTTTCTCCCATCAGGCATTTTGATATCTTTCTGCATTTCTCCTTTGGTCACTCCACCTGTTTTTTCTGGAGACCATTTTACCAGGTGTGGTACCTGGGACAAAACTTCAGCTCATCCTCAAGTATTTAAGGTTAGAGCAACAGAATGAAAGATCAAGTTCCCGGGGCCCCACAGCCCTCAGCAAGGTCAGGCTGAGCCTGATTTAATGTTTTCCTATTCCTGCAGCACGCCCCCACCCCCTTTCATCCTTGTACACCAGCTCCCCATTTTCCTCTCTGTAAGACTCTCAAATATTTGCATATTCTCAGTTGTGCAGTTTCAATCTAGACAGAATTTGAATGGTTTTCTTCCTGGTCACACTGGTTCAGATACACATTAGGAGATGTGCCGAAGTGCAGAGTTGGTAATGGGGGCAGTGGGGAGGGTGAAGGGAGATTACAACATTTACTCCTTCTTCCTGTGGTGTCTAAACTCTAGGGCTGACACCCCCAAAAGCTCCAAGCTGGTATTTTCCTTAAAATATGTCAGTCTATGAGGTGCTAGTTTCAGTTGGTTAAGTGGTCGACTCTTGATTTCAGCTCAGGTCATGATCTCAGGGTCCTGAGATCGAGCCCCACCCAACGTGGAGTCTGCTTAAGATTCTCTCTGTCTGATGAATGGATAAAGAAGATGTGGTTTATATATACAATGGAATAGTACTCAGCCATCAGAAAGGATGAATACCTACCATTTACATTGACATGGATGGAACTGGAAGATATTATGCTAAGTGAAATAACTCAATCAGGGAAAGGCAATTATCATATGGTTTCACTCATATGTGGAATATAAGAAATAGTGCAGAGGATCATAGGGGAAGGGAGGGGAAACTGAATGGAAAGAAATCAGAGAGGGAGAAAAACCATGAGAGACTCTTGGCTCCAGAAAACAAAACAAGGGTTGTGGAAAGGGAGGTGGGTGGGGGGATGAGGTAACTGGGTGATGGGCATTAAGAAGGGCACGTGATGTGATGAGCACTGATGTTATGTGCAATTAATGAATTATTGAACATTACATCAAAAACTAATGATGAATTATATATTAGCCAACTGAATTTTTAAAAAGTGAGATAAGAAAAAAAAGATTCTGGGGCACCTGGGTGGTGCAGTCGTTAGGCAGACACCTAACCTGAGCCTTCGGCTCAGGGCGTGATCCCGGCGTTATGGGATCGAGCCCCATATCAGGCTCCTCCGCTGGGAGCCTGCTTCTTCCTCTCCCACTCCCCGTGCTTCTGTTCCCTCTCTCGCTGGCTGTCTATCTCTCTGTCAAATAAATAAATAAAATCTTAAAAAAAAAAAAAAAGATTCTTTCTGTCCCTCTCCCTCTGCCCCCCCAATAAATAAATAATTCTTTAAAAAAAAAACCTCAGTCCAATAATATGTGATTAACACAGGAATTAAGCCAAATAATTAATAATATTTTCGTTATTGACTACGCATACTGGCTTTGTGTAGAATGACCACTTTAGGGGGAATGAATAAACAAATTCATTGTGGGTGAATAAATAAACAAATATGAGCTACACTAACAGGTTTATCTCCAACGGGTCAACTTGGAGCTATTTGAATTTGTGAGTTTCATAGGAGCCACACTGCACAGAATGAAACACTGAGCTTGAGACAAATTGTTTCAAGTGAGCTTTGTAGTTCAACATTTAGCCAATGTCTTAATAGGAAATAATTTGCAGGATCTGACTTTACCACACCTTCCTTTCTAGGATTTCAAATTCCGTGTTTCTTCTCTTTGTCCCGAACAAACTCAGATGTGACCAATGGGAATACTTAATTTAAAAATTTTAGTCATCTTTTAGAATGTGTATAGTCTGATGATATTTGTTTATTACTTGCAGAGTTAGCTCATTACCTCTACTGTCATTCCTGATATTTTTGAACTCATTTATTCCATTTCCTTTTGCTCTTTCTACTTGACCTATTTTTAAAAGCATAGCTTTCTGTTCCCCTTTCTTATTTTGTTTTGAATTGGTTTTCACAGAATTCCAAATTTTTCTCTCTATTAAAAAATAATTAAATTCTTTTCTTTCAGGAAATACCCTGGAGGTGCCTGGGTGGCTCAGTCGATTGGGCCTTCGACTCTTGGTTTTTGGCTCAGGTCGTGATCTCAGGGTCCTGGGATGGAGGCCCATGTGGGGCTCTGCGCTAAGCCCAGAGCCTGCTTGGGACTCTCTCTCCCTCTGCCCCTCCCCCTATGCAGGTGTTCTCTTTCAAATAAATATATCATAAAAAAAAAAGAAAGAAAAAAGAAAACCTTGAAAAATTTAATAATAGCCTAAAATGAATATCAGTATATTCACCTGCCTCTTGAACAATACAATTATTTTAAGTTCCTTTAAATCGAACGACCTACCCAAGTTCTAGGTAACATTGTCCAGGATTTGGGGTCTATCTTGAATTTTGTATTTTATTTTGTTTACACTTTGAATATTTGTCTGGCTTTTTGCATATTTTACCCATTTTCCTCGCTTACGATCCCTTCTTGTATCTGAGATCTACCTTTCTAGAATCATTTGCTTTCTTCCTAAAGCACATTCTTTAGAAGCTCGTGAGAGAGGAATCATTTATGTCTGTCTCTCTCTCCCAAAACATGACAAGAGAGTATATAATGAATATGTGTAGTTTAAAGTATAATATCCAAACTAACACCCACCCAGTTTAAGCTTTCTCCTCTTCTCTTTTTAAGCTTTCATTTAAATTCCAGCGAAGTTAATCCACAGTGTAATATTGGTTTCAGGTGTACGATATAGTGATTCAACACTTCATACAACACCTGGTGCCCCTCATGGCAAGTGCCCTCCTTAGTCTCCATCACCTATTTCACCCATCCCTCCACCCACCTCCCTTCTGGTAACTATCAGTTTGTTTTCTGTAGTTCAGAGTCTGTTTCTTTGTCTCACTCTTTTTTTTCTCCTTTGCTCATTTGTTTTGTTTCTTAAATCCCACATATGAGTGAAATGATATGTTCTTTGTCTTTCCTCAACTGACTTATTTCACTCAGCATAATACTCTCTAGTTCCAACCACATTGTTGCAAATGGCAAGATTTCATCCTTTTTTTGTGGCTAATATTCCATTGTATATATATACCATATCTTCTTTATCCATTCATCAGTTGATAGACACTTGGGTTCCCATAATTTGGCTATTGTAGATAATGTTGCTATAAACATTGGGGTGCATGTATCCCTCTGAATTAGTATTCTTGTATTTGTTGGATAAATACCTAGGAGTGCAATTGCTGGGTCATAGGATAGTTCTATTTTTAACTTTTTGAGGAAACTTCATACTGTTTTCCAGAGTGGCTGCACCAGTTTGCATTCCTACCAACAGTGCAGGAGGGTTCCCTTTTCTCCACATTCTCACCAACACCTGCTGTTTTTTAAGTTGTTAATTTTAGCCATTCTGACAGGTGTGAAATGATATCTCATTGCCCAGTTTCTGTTTGTCTGAAAATGTCTGTATTTTTCCCTTGTTCTTGAGAGATTTTTTTATTGAGTATAGAATTCTAGGCTGACCAATATCTTCTCACTTTTTAAAAAAATTCCCAGTGTGGTTAACATACAACATTATATTAATTTCAGGTGCACACCCTAGTGATTGAACAATTTCATATATTACTGAGGACTTATCAAGATGTATCTTCTCACTTCAAAGGTACCACACTTGTTTCTCTCTTTTATTATTTTTTAGAAGAAATTGGCTTTCTAAATTTTGTTCCTTTGTAGGTAATGTGTTTTTCCTTTCTGGCCGCTTTTAAGATCTTTTCTTCTATACTTAACTAAAATACGTCTAGGTGCTAGGAATTTATTGCACTTCATAAAATTTGATCAATTTTGGAAAATTATAGCGATTATCTGTCACATATTGTGTCTCCCCATCACTTGGTTTTCTCTTGAAACTGAGTACGTGTGTATTGGAACGTCTCCCTCTACCATCCCCATCCCTTAGCCTCTCTTTTATAATCTTCATCTTTTGCTCAATGAGTTGTATTTTATATAATTTCTTCAGATCTGACTCTTCAACTGTGTCTAATCTGCTGATCTCAGATTATTTTTCAAATCCTCCTGATAAACATTAATAATTTCTCTGTTTCCTTTGTCATTATTTCAATATCCTTTGGGATTTTTAAAAATAATATTAAACAAATTTATTTCCTAGTTCATATATATGAATGTAAATATGTGCTGTTTTTGTAGATTTTAGTCTGGTGACCCCTCCTCCTGCTTTGTTCATTAAAACCGAAGATCTGGGATTCTGCTCCCTCCCCCTAAATTAAAGACCTCTTTGCCTGAAGTACAGATCTACCTGGTAGCCTTACCAGTCACAGGGCAAGAAAGCAGAACAGAAAGAGAGTATGGAAGAGTCCTCAGATATATTCTGTCCGGTATCCCTGCCATCCAGAGACAGAAAGCATGGTGCCAGTCATGGCTAAGCTGGGGAGCAAAAGGACAGGCAGGAAGACCAGTTGCAGTAGAGTTTAACCAGGTTGGTTAAAGAAAGAAAACACAGATGAGGTTTTTGAGACACAGTAACTTAGCCCACAAGTGAAAAGGCCCAATAAAGATCAATATATGCCCAAATCGGTTGGGCATATTCCTACTCTGGGGAGAGGCAAATGACGAGTGAGAGGGAATGGGGAGAAGCCAAGTGTTGGCAGAAGTCCTCTCCTGAAAGTGACCCATAGAAGACATTTTGGTTTCCCACATCATGGTCTCTTGTCTCAACTCTGATTCCAGCTGTAGTTGTTGTGGGTAGTTCTGTGTGAGCTCAGTTGCCTCGCTGACATCACAGCATTTGGCACAGTTGTGTCTAGCTTCCTGCTTTGGAGCCTTGTTTGATGCCTCAGGAAGCTGCTCAGCCTTCCGGCACTCAACCCACAGGGAGCTGCAACTGGCAAGGAGTCTGGCTGTTTTTTTGGGAAACTCCCAGTGATGGTGTCTTTGGGTCATTTCTCCTGGGCTAATATTCCGTAAAGACTGTCTTCTCTTCTCCCACCATCTGGTAGCTGAACTAGGAAGAAGGCAAAGTTCTCCATATTGAATACATGCTCATGTAATTTTCTGTTTGCAATTCGGGAATAGGCCACAGTGATTACAAAAATCTTTCATGTCTTCAGCGACGTTCACAAAAATCATCCACGGCCAGAACAGTCACTGAGCATTTTCCAGGTGGAAGTCATAGCATTGGTCTGTGTTTCTTGCAGAACACCAAGATACGGGTCCTGATTTTGCATGGCTGGCTGTTTCTTTTGAGCTTAGCTCATCCTCTGGGAAAATGCAGCACATTTATCGTAATCACGGTGAAGGGAAGAATCGTTTAAATTCAGCCCACATATATGTGAAAACAGCTTGGTAACATTTCTCTAGCATCAAAATTAATTGTTAACTGTGTTGATGTTTAAGAAACTTTTTTATTTTGAAAAAATTCAAATACTCAAAAAATAGTACAATGAACTTGTGCTATTTAAATCCACCAATTACCATTTTGCCACATTTGCTTCCCTTCTCTGTCTCTCATTCTGTATCTCTGTTTCTCTATCTCCCTTCTTTCTATGTCTGTATGTCTGAATGGTTATATGAACACACACACACACACATATATTTGATGAATGGTTTGAGGGAGGCTGACATCACCTTTATTCCTAAATATCTCTGCATGCATCTGCACAGACAAGTGTATTTTCTTACGTAACCACGGTACAATGATAAAAATCAGGAAATTGAACAATGACACAATGTTATTATCCAACGTAGAACACATATTCAAATTTTGCTAAGTGCCTTAATGTCTTTAACAGCAATATTTCTCCCATCCAGAATCTATTATAGGATGAGGCATTTTATTTAATTGTTATACCTTAGTCTCCTTCAATCTGGAAAAGATCATCAACCTTTTTTTCTTTTTTTGGTCTCTCATGACATTTGATATTTTTGAAGAGTACAGGCCATTTTTTATGTAACCTCCTGACATAAATAAATAGCTTTTGAAATAGCTGATCTCAGAATGGGTTGTACTTCAAATCTGTAGACACAATAGCAATGAGATTAAGGCAGTCTGTGGCTTGAATTTTGCAAAACTCCTTCATCTTTTTGCCTTCAAAGTACTCTGTAACATATGGGTATATATATAGTTCAATTAGGAGAAAATAATGAACTTAGGGCTTTGAGACACTCCCTGACATAATTGAGGTCAATCCTGTGGTGCCACAGAGGTGTGGTTAGGAATCAATGGTCTATCGTGAAACACAGACCATACGGATTTTAACACGTTTGGCAAGGTCAGTTATCTCAATAACTTACCCTAAGAAGCCACACATCTGGAAATAAAACTCAAGGTAATATATAAAATGAAAACGCTATCAAGAAAATGACTTTTCGGCTACTACAATCAAAAAATATTTGCTTGCATACTTAGAGAATAAGATTGGTGATTCTATACAGTTCGTGCGAACTATGATATATGGTAACCTACTTTTTATATGATTTCCCTTTAGAACTAAAATCCTAGTTATGATGAAGAAAAAAGATATGAATTATTAAAAAAAATGTTCCAATATCCAAAACACAGAAGGTAAGCTACATTTATATATAGCAGCCCAGCTCCCTGAGCTTTACCATTGAGTATGTTCCAGTTGAGCCAAAGCTCCATTGTTCCAATGCCATTAAGGAACAATCTACAGAAGGATTTTCCCCTTAAGGATTCTGATTGTCAGAACAAATTGAAAGACAAAAATGAAAACAAAATGCATAAGGAAGACAAAGAACTGTCAGTGGTGCTTAATCTCTGGACTCCTACAGGTTAATGGACCGGGAAGCAGGGATTGCTGCAGTTGAAGGGAACAGGTAAGTTACATTTATTCTGTTAGTCTTCGAGTGTGGAATTTCCTTATTTGTTCTGTGTTTTGTGTAAATAACGTGATTAGAAAGGAGCTCCAAAGCAATTTTTCAGACACAGGTGATGTTTGCACATTTTATCTGTTTCTAGCTTACCCCTCAGCCCGCCGTACTTTCTACATTATAATAATTGCCTTATAATTAGGTCTAATTTCAGGACACTTCTGCTTTGTCTTAAAACGATACCGGTTACTCAAAGCTCTTCACTGAATGCCTTGGAATTTATTTCAGTTGCTGATGCTAAAGTCAGCAACTGAATGATCAAAGTGTCTATCAGACTCAGGGAATTGGAAATAATAATTTGCACCGCATTTCCAGATCAAAGCAGGGAAGGAAACTTATTCACAGCCACTTCTCTGGGAACATTATTATTCATTTTGGGTTGAAGCCATAGGAAGATGTTGTATAACATGTGTTTTTAGAATGTGTAATTTAACATGAGATGTCATAAAAAGGAAATTACAAAGTTGTACTTAGCTTGAGGTGTTCTTAATAATCTTTTTTACCCTTTCTTTCATTGCTTTGAATGAAGTTGGCTGCCCATTAGGAAGAAAACATAGGTATCTTTGTATTCTTGATTTAAATGGGAAATAGTGAAACTGTTCACAACAATTTAACATTTTTTTATGCGCCCCTTGCATGTGGGGACAGTGCACTCAAGTAAGTGACTGTGGTCACATAAATGAATAATTCATTTGATTACCTCATTCCTGTCCTTCCCTTTACAATTATAATGGAATATAGAAACTGAAATGTGACTTCTATCCAGTAGAATTAGCACCTTTGAGTGAACTAAAAACCAAGTCATCTATAAAATATTTTTGGCTTGTCTGTTTGAATGAAGGGATTAAAAAAAGGGAGGAATTAAATTGCCCTCTTTTTTTTGAGAGATAGGGAGATGAAGCTCAGAAACATTGAAAGGTTTCAGATACACTACAGAGACAACATCAATAACAGAAACTCCACAGTCTCCCTTTACTTCCCATTAAATGTTCTTATTCTTGGAGGACTTTTCTTCCTGTTACAGCAGTAGCAAATAAGCTAGAATAAGCTTTTCCATGAGGTCTGAGAACTGAAGCTTTAGGAAGGTATTCATGCACCAAACCCTCAAAACTGCTCTCCGAGAGAGGGTGAATGATGGGTGAATTAAGAGCAGGGGAAAGAGCTGGAGAAGATCATGCAGAAGATGTTTTTCAAATCTTTTTAGCTAGAGACTCACTTTGCTTTGCAAGAAAGAAAGCTAAAATGCTTTCTTTCTTGATAGTTTCCTTTCTTCTTTTCCCGCTAACCTCTTCTCTCTTCCATACCTGCTATATGATACTGTGTTGACCATGTTCGTACGTGCGCGCGCGCGCGCACACACACACACACACCCTGGTGAAAAGACATGGGCCAAATGAGTATTGCATGGACGCTGTTGTAGCTGGCACCCGGTATAGAATGATAATGGAAAATGAGGTTAAAGATCCTACCTGAAGAATCTTTCTCCCATAGGCCAGGGGTTGGCAAACTATAGTCCACTGGCTAAAACCTGTGGACTATCTTTTCTTTCTTTCCTTTTTTTTTTTTTTAAGTAAAGACTCATTGGAATACAACTACCCCCTTTGTTTACATATTGTCTGTGGATGCAGTGGATGGCAGAGTTGAGTAAGTGGTGACAAGAGACCACATGGCCTACCAATATTTATTATCTGGCCCGTTACGGAAAACATTTGCTGACCCCTGCTAAAAGCCAAAACATTATTTCAGAAAGGGTGGTCCCAGATCAGCAGATCGAGCATCACTTAGAAAGTTAATAGCATGCAAATTCTCCAGCCCCATCCCAAATGTAAGGAATAAAAGTATCTGAGGGTGGGGCTCACAATCTGTCTTTTAACAAACCCTTTGGGTAATTGGGATGCACTCTCAAGACTCTCCTGGGTCAGAGCGTCTCAACCAGATGGTGTTAATGGGTTGCAGGTGTGACAAAGATATTGCTCTACAGGCCATGGCTGGCATCCTGTAGGATCACACAAGATCACAATCTGGGGCAGAACATAATTCAAATTGTGTTTTAGAAATTCGTTTGAGCTGAGCGGATAGGTGATGATTTCCATACAGAATGAATCTCCTATCAACCTCAGAGATATTTTATAATAACAAAAAAGAACATTTTGATAATACTTTACAGTTTACAAAGTAGTCCAGAGTGATCTCAAAAGGCATTTCCAGATTGAAAGTGTTACTTTAGGATGCACAAAACCTCAGGTTAGAAAGTGTATCTACGTGTATTGTGTTTGTGTGTATTTAACACCTTTTCTTTAAGAAAAAGAAATATCTTTGAGGTGGATTCAGTAAAGGGATATACAAATTTATTTTAAAAATATCCTTATTGCCAACCTGTTGTATCAAGCTTTAAATAAATATTACATGATATGAACATCTAGACTGGATGAATTAGCCCAGATCATTTTGAAGACATTCAATAAGTAACTTACTTGAAATATTAATCTCCCAGATTGCACCTAAATAAGATTCCAGTGACAACAATCCATTTCAAGTCATGTTTTTAGAACATGTCTCTTGCTTTCAGCAAGGCATGCCTGTAGGCTAGCCCGTTCGTAACTGGCAAGCGCGTGCTTGAATGTCAACTAGCAAGTAATAAACAGTGGCCCACTGCCCATCCATCATAAAGATAAAGAATGTTGACTTTCAGTGGTTTGTAGACTAGGGCCAAAACAGAACATGGGCCTTGGGAATTGGGCCTGTAGCCTATTGACGCTAGGTCTTCAGATTCCTTTCTACAAATCTCTGTCCTGGAGTTTAGGCTGGCTCCAGGATCCCTAGAATTATGTCAGATCAGTTGGGTCCAGGATGCTTTGAAAATTCCCTGTGGTTTTTGTCTATCTAGGGATTTCCACTGTGCTCAGAGTCTTGCCCGATGGATTGCTATTGGTCTAGTTTGGCCTGAGACAATATTTGGACTGGCAAGCCCTGCTAATCCTGTCCTTGCCCACTAAATACATGCATACACACACATGTCATGGAAGCACTTGGATATTTGGACCCCCAAAGCCTGTGGGGATATGAGATAGTGCTGCAGGCCTTCTGATTGATAAATCAATCAGACCCACTTTGAATCATTGCATGGTTAGGCCAAGATCATAAATATCACAAACGGAGTTTGACTGCATCCCCTGGCCCAAAACCCTTCCCACCACTGTGAGGGGCTTTGTGTGCATGCATGCCTGCCTCAGCTGGCATGTACCTTATTGGGTCTAGGGGTATATACGCTACCAGAGAGCTCACAGAGAGGCAGAAAGAGGTCTACACTGGTCCTGTGTAGGCATTTCTGGGCTCCTGGGTATGCAGGATGTGGTCTAAAAGAGGAGATGGGGGCTCTGGTGGTCTTGTCCTCTTGCCCTAGATTTCTTGCTTCATGGGGAACAGGACAACTAGGGGAAGACTGGAGTAGCCCCCTTGAAGTGGGGGACCTGGACAGAGGCCCAGGTTGACCAAGTCTAAAAGTGGCTCTAGATAGACCTTCTCAACTGTCTCGCATCGACATTGGCTGCCATATAATTCTTTGTTGGGGGAGGCATTGTAGGGTATGTGGCAGCCTCCCTAGGCTCTACCTACTAGATGCCTGTGGCACCCCAACTGTGCCACCAAAAATGTCTTCAATTTCTGGCAGATGTGGCCAAAGATCTCCAGAGGACAGAATCATCCCTGGTTGAGAACCAGTGTTCCACACCAAACACCACTTAGTCCCAGCATGTGTGGGTCTTCCTTGATCAACTCAAAAACAGATCCTCCTTCACCAGGCTTTTCAAACAAGAATGAAAAGCAAAGTGAGGCAGATCCTTTGCATCATATCCTATATCATCAGTGTGCATAATGGTGGCTCCTAGCCTTGTGAGATTTGCTCACAATCTCATTGGAAGGTAAAGTCAGAAATCTGATATTAGGACCAAATCCATCAGGCAAATGGCTGCTATTTCAGAATCAAACATCTAAGAAGAACTCATTGCATGCACTGATTCTGTCAAACTCATACATTGAAACTACAGACTTTGATTCAATTAACTCAGAAGAAAATCTATTTGGTGCTATAAATCCAAAGTTGAGAATAGAACGCAAATGTTCAGAGTAGAAATGCTCCCCACAAAAATACATCAGGAATAACAGACATTATATTCCCTTCCAATGTCAACATGCGTGTAAATCTCATAGACTAGGGTCTACTTGAAATTATGTTTCTATCATTCCCCCAAATAAAAGAACATAGAAGTAGTTAGCAAGTTATCTGCTTATTCCAAACCATCCAAATTTATATTATTGAGTTTTGCTTGTCCTTTTTGTTTTATTTTTGTGTGTGTGGGGATATGCATATTAAAGAAGAAATTTTGTTTCAATTAGGCAGGAAAATAAAAGAAATTATATAGAGCCGTAGTCAGCCTGTGAGCCAAACCCAGCCAGTTTCTGCTTTCTAAATAAAGTTTTATTGGTACACACTTAAGCTTGCTTATTTATTTATTTATCTGAGAGAGAGAGAGAGCAAGCACAAGCAGCAGCAGGCGGAGGGAGAAACAGCCTTCCCATTGAGCAAGGAGCCCGATGCGGGACTTGATCCAGGGACCCTGGGATCACGACCCGAGACAAGGGCAGACATTTAGGTGACTGAGCCACCCAGGCACCCTTAAGCTCATTTATTTACATATTTTCTATGACTGCTTTCATAGTACAATAGCCAGCTTGAGTAGTTGCAACCAGCTGAGACTCTATGGCCTGCAAAGTTGAAAATATTGATCTGCCTTTTCCATGAAATATTTGTTGCCCTCTAATACAGGAGATGCAGGCATGTACGATGTCTATTTTTTTTTTAAGATTTTATTTATTTTTTTTATTTTTTTTAAAAAACAAAAAGATAATTTAATTCTGAAAATCATTTGAATAAGGAGTACAATATAAAGTAGTTCTGCTAACTAGAACTGTAAACTATAGGATTCTGTCCCCTGAGGAAGGAGTTCTATGTTGGTGGCACTTTTATTTATTTTTTTTAATAATAATATTTTTTTATTATATTATGTTAGTCACCATACAGTACATCCCTGGTTTTTTATGTAAAGTTCGATGATTTATTAGTTGCGTGTAACACCCAGTGCACCATGCAATATGTGCCCTCCTTACTACCCAGATTTTATTTATTTATTTGAGATAGCGAGAGAGAGAGAGCATGGGCAGGGGGCAGAGGGAGAGGGAGAAGCAGGTTCCCAGCTGAGCAGGGAGCCCGACACGTGGCTCAATCCCAGGACCCTGGGATCACGACCTGAACTGAAGGCAGATGCTTAACCAACTGAGCCACCCAGGCACCCCACGTGGGAAGTCTCTTAAGAGAGCTTCCAAATATTTAAACCCACGCTTAACTTGCCTCAAGTTTTGGTCCCTTTTTTTGACTGTTCACTTAAGTTCACATTTCGTGTTGATGAGGGTTATAGTAGTTATTTCTGATAATTTTTTGGAAGTGCCATAATGCGAGTGATTTAATTTCTGTTTCAGCTACTTGGGCACCAACCACTCGTTGAGGGGGAGGATGTATTTCCCAATGAAGCAATCTAGGTTCTTTTTACCTTAGATGGTTGTCACAGAGGGGTCTTGGTTAAACTTACTGTTGTTCTGATAAAATGATCTCAAATCCAATGATATCTCCTTAAATGACTAAATAATGTGTTAAGTGTTGGAATGGGCTTTGGAATAGCAATTCTCTTTCTCTCTTTTTCTTAAAAGCTTTCCTAATATTTGGACACTGCTCATATTTTCTACTTAGTACAAGAAATACTTTCAGCTGGGTCCTTTGGTGTTGCTCATGTGGAAGGATGGCAGGCGGCTATTTTGAGGACAACCATTTGTCACTAAGATGATCATCCTGTTATTTGATGGCATTTTTATATTCTGAGTTTTCTTTTCTGATTTAGGGAAAGTCAGGGATAGAATCCCATTGTGACGCCTTTGTACACTTGTGTTTGTCTCCAGTCGTCTGTGATAGCTTGTGAATGCTGTGCTTGAAAGGATTGAAGAACTACTGAAAACACTTAAGAATTAAAAAAAAATCTTAGGGCCTCAGTCTTCCTTATAATAAATATTACATAATATTTATCACAGACATATGGTTCTAGTGTACTTACTATATATATATATATAATATATATACTATATATTATATATAGTATATATAATACAATATATAGTATATATAAGTATATAAAAGTATTATACTTATTATATATACCATATATAACATATAGTATATAGTATATATAATATATAGTATATATAATATATATAGTATATATAATATATAGTGTATATATAATATATACACTATATATTTTATATATATATCACTATTGGGATTATAACATGCAATAAAATATTAAGTAGCATTACTATATATGTATGTGGGAGTGCATATACTCTATGTTTGTGCCTACCATACAGTGTGTGAGAAATAATAATCTATGAACAAAATTGAGGGTGAGACCTTGAAGCAGGAAACCACCTGTCAAGATCAGGTGTCCCTTGATAGAACTGAACTTGTTTATATTGACCTTGTTATCTTTGTACTGCTTAGAAGATGCCGATTATGTAAAAATGAAACATTCTTTATTCTGTTGGCTTTTAACTTTTGGAAGCAGATTCCCTCTATTCTTTTACATTTTATTCTTCACTGGATTTTCTCTTTGGGGTGTTGTTGGTTGCCTTCAATCCCAAATGTTCCTTCTCGCTGTTTCGGTGGGTTGTCCTATAAGTCTTGCCTTCGGGACAGCATTCTTATCCCCTGGTTGGAGACGACAGGACTCAGGCTTCCCCACAAACACGATGACCTTAGTTCTTAATCCCTTCTTTCTGTTGACTTTTCCTCACTAAATCACAGCCAGCTTGCCCTAGGTCATAAGGAGAGCAGCTTGACCAGCCCAAACTCACCCCCTGTGATGGAAGTTTCCTTAAACACAAGCTGAGTGTTGATGCCATCCTTGTTGCCCTTCTAGACGAAGCACCTCCCTCAGACTTCTAGTATAACTTGTCACCTTGTTTGGTTAGTCCCTCTCCGGCTCCTAGACTGAGCTGCCTGTGCAAAACTATGCCTTGATTATCTTCCTATTCCCCAGAGGACTGTCTCTGGACACAGTCTGTGACAAATGAATATTTATTGAGTGAAAAAAAATGATAAAAAAATTAATTTTAAGCAGTTCATATCAGAAAAAGAGTGTAAGTAAACAGTGGATTCTGCTTCATGCCAAGTGAACTGACCCAGTCTCTGATACTGACATGTAGCAGAGGTCGTGGAATTTCATAGCTGGGGAGGAAACCAAAGTCATACGCAGTCCAGTCACCCCACTTGGCTGTTGAGAAGCGTGAGGCTCAGAGAGGAAAGGAGAAGTAAACAATTATAGGGCACCCGTTGTATGTTGGTCAGTGCCTGGCAATATCTAATCTTCATGGTAAACCCTTTCATACTCATTATTCACTCTAAGAAGGAGTGCACCGTGAGAAGTCATGGCATGACAGGCTTCAAGCGACAGGCTCAAGTTCACAGATTCTGAGCAGAGCTGGTTCTGCCAAGCTTTGAAGCCATGGTCACTTCCTCACACCCTGTCAAGGCAGCCCCTGAGTACTATAATTTTGCATTGCCTGGAATTAACTTTAAATCACATAATAGCTAACTAGCCACTTACAAAAAATACAGAGGGAGAGAAATATGTTACAGGATATCACAAAGAAACCATCAGCCTTGTCTAGGATTGGAGAAATCTCATAGGGCAAAAAGTCCTGCTTCCTCAACAAATAAATAATATTAAACCACCACAACAGGTAGGAGAGGATTACAGAGAGGGACTTAAGGGACATATTTTCAAAATACAACCTGTGCGAGCTTGGCAGCATCCTGATTCACGAACTAGCTGCAAGAAGAAAAAAAAACAACGAAACAAAACATTGAGAGCCCCGGGGAGATTGAACATGAACGGATATAAGATGACATTAAGGACTATTGTGAATTCTTTTTGATATGAAACTATTATTTTGATTATGTTTAAAAAATCCTGGTGTGTTAGAGATTCATACATAATCAAGGGTGAAGAGATATGATATCTGGGATTTATTTAAAATATTCCAGATGAATTCATATACTATTTATTTAATTAAAGGCATTTTTAAAAAAGATTTTATTTATTTATTTGACAGAGATAGAGACAGCCAGCGAGAGAGGGAACACAAGCAGGGGGAATGGGAGAGGAAGAAGCAGGCTCATAGTGGAAGAGCCTGATGTGGGGCTCGATCCCACAACGCCGGGATCACACCCTGAGCCAAAGGCAGACGCTTAACCGCTGTGCCACCCAGGTGCCCCTAAAGGCATGTTTTTAATAAAAGCTGTAATACCCAGAGCCATTAATTTGGTCTGGCTGTCAGGGCAGCTATCAGTTCTCTTCAGGAGTCTTAGGCAGGATGAAAATTCCTCATATATATTTAGGATGACTCCATGTTAAAACAAAACCAAATTTCTCTAAAATCAGAGTGTATGCAGACTGATAAGCTCAGGTAGGGTTGAAACATTCCACTCCTCCTCTAGGAACAGACAGTCATAGTGGGGTTAGGATGGTTCATGCTCCTTGAAAACCCTCCAAGGTCATCTGACATGTCCAATTTGGAGGCATCTCTTCAAACCAAAGAAAGGACCTCTCTATCTTATAGTCCTTGGGGTTAGAAGCTCTGAAGTGAGCAAAACCCATGGGCAAAATAACAGCTATTTTCAAGGATTTTTGAAAAGTTGAGGAATGTGTGAATTCACAGCTCATTTGCACCTAAGAAACCCCATCTCCCTCTTGATTCTTCTTTCAAAGACTGCTCAGAAGAAAGGAAAGGGCTCACCTCCTGCTGGCTTCTGCCGGTAGAAGTCCTCTAGCTTCCCAGCTCTGTGTTAAAATTTAAAGAGAGACAGGAACTGAGGGAAAGGAGATAAGACCTCCATGGTTTGAGGGGAGTCTAGAACTTTCTGAGTCAGGATGAGGAAAGGGAATCCCCAATTTCCGCACCAAGATCAACCTTTTTGAGCTCTGAATACCGGCGCTTCTCTGTCTATAGTGTGCACACAAAATACCCCAGAGATTTTGTCAAAATGTACATTCGGATTCAGCTGGTCCAGGTGGGGCCTGAGATTCTGCATTTCTGACAAGCTCCCAGAAGATGTGCTGCTGCTGCTTTGGTCCACAGACCACACTTTGAGTAGTGATCACGTGGCTACTTTTAAAGGAGGGATAGAATTTTCTTGTTTATCTTTTTCTAGGGTCAGATCTTTATTCTGTAGCATTTGTGAAAACTAATCTGTTAGCCCATGTGAGCGCTTTCTGAGAGTGGGTCTAATGAAGACTTAATGTTAAATAAATGGTGACCATTTAAAACCGTACAAATTATAAACCTTCGGAAAGGATTGGAGGAGGAAGTAGTGAATAGGGGTTGGGGACAAACATTTCCTCTGTTCTGGGCTTTTTTCGTATATTTTTCTCATTTAAGCCTTATGAAACCCCTCTGAGGTGAATGTTATTGTCCCCATTTTATAATAAGAAGAAACTGAATCACAAGCTTAAAACCATCCAAAGCAAAATGTGGGAAATTCTACAAGAAAAAATGACCTAGTTTCTTAAAAAAAATAAATGGCATATAAAAAGGAGGAGGGGCAGGAACTGTCTCAGATGAGAAGAGACTGGAGAGACATACCAAGCAAATGCAATATCAGGATCTTGCCCTGGGACCTGATTTAACCAAAAAAACCTCTCATCAACAGCATTTTTGAGACATTCGGTAAAACAGATCATGGACTGATTATGTATTAAGGAATTGTTCCTGATTTTGTGAAGTGTGGTAATGTTACTGCAATTATGTTATAAAGCAGAGTTCTTATCAGTCAGAGACTGCCTGGTGAAATTATATTCTGTCTGGATCTGCTTTAAAATACTCCAGCAGGGGAAAAAAAAAGTGAGAAAAAGTGGAGGTGGGTTGGGGGAGGAATCGAAGAAATTAGAATGAGGGAATGTGGTAAATATTATTTTTTAGAATTTTTTGGAGACAATTTTAGATTTATAGAAAAGTTGGGCTATTTTTAGCAGAAGGGGCCTGACTGCATATCACCTGGCTTCCTCTAATGTTTACATCTTCTATGACAGCAGCACCATGATCAAACCTGGAAATTAATATTGATAGAACGCTAGAAACTGATGTAGAGATTTTATTATAGTTTCTCCTCTTCCTCCCACCCTCCACCAACTCATGTTCCTTTTCTACTGCAGGTTTCAACCCCGAGTCCCCCAGTGCATTTGTCATGTTTCCTTAGAATCCTTGAATCTGTAGCAGTTCCTCAGTCTGTCCTGTCTTTCATGCCCTTGACACTTGGGAAGAGTACTGATGAGTTATTTTGTAGAATGTTTTTCAATTTAGGTTTGCCTGATGTTTCCTCATGATTAGATTGAGGTTATGTTGATAATGACTGAAGTTGGGTGACATATATACCTGGATTTTAATTATGCTGCTCTCTCTCCTTTTGGGTATGTTTGAAAGTTTCTATAAAAGTAACTTTTTTTTTTTTTTTTTTTACATAGGAGAATAAGATTACATAACTTCTTTACATTAACTTAGTTATTAGATAAGCAGTTCTGGGATTAGAACCCAAATTAGTTTGATTAAAAAATCTGTGACCTTTATATGACAAAGAATATGCTACAAAATAAACGATGTTTAGTTGTTAAGGCTGTGTTCATGGGTGAGCCCTGTGAAAGATTCTTCACTGCTCTGAAAATAATTAATGAAGCCCCAGCTAATGGGTACATACCAATAATGGATATATTAGGTCAAGATTGAATTGTCTTGCAGGATGCCTCCTAAAACCCACACAAGTTAGCTAAAATAAATGTTGAATATATGGTAAAGGGGTGGGAGATGGAATTCAAAATCAGGAGAATAGCAGACTTCCCATGGGACAAGAATTGGGAAAAACAAAACCATAGACATTCACTCTCTATTTATCTGTTTGTCTCTCTGGAGACACATGAAATAGATGATTTTTTGCTTCTCTGTGTGTGTCTCCTTCATTATCTTGATTCTCTGGGTAATCATTCTTCATTTTATGTGCTCGTAAAATAGTAGATGTCTGCTTCATCTTGAGTCTACAAGTCCTTAGATATAGGGATTATTACCAAGAGATTTTCAACTTCTAGGCTCTTCATTCAAAATCCTCAGTCATATAATCCAGTTTCCTCCATCTTGTGGGTTAAATCACCATGCTAGTCGATGAGCTATGGCCGTGAGAGGGGTGGGGACTTATGGTACCCATAGTAACAGAAGCCTGCTAAAAAATTATGGCTAAAAATGAGATCAGGGGATGGTGAGGTCAGACTAATGTAAGAAGAAACAGGAAAAGTAATACTTCATTCCATAGACTTGGCCACTGATGAATTTTGTCCGCTTTTTCTTGATTCTAAACTCTCAGAAGACGTTGCAAGTGCTGATTCCTGATTTTCACTGTTGCAGAAGGAAAAAAATAATCTATTAACACTAGATGATGTGAGTTCCTTGAAAGTCCGTGATTTTCTATCAAAGAATAGGCATGGTACTAAATTCTTTGGGTAGGATGGCACCATCTTTATCCTTGAGGAGATCAGAAGCTAGAGATAGATGTATAACTTAAAAATGACAATACCAGGGACACCTGGATCACTTAGCTGGTTGAATGTCCAACTCTTGGTTTAAGCTCAGGTCATGATCTTGGAGTCGTGGGATCAAGCCCCCTGTTGGGCTTCATGCTCAGTGCAGAGTCTGCTTAGGATTCTCTTTTTCTCCCTCTGCCCCTCCCCACCCCCTGCTCTCTCTCAAAATAAAATAAATTAAATAAATAAAAATGATGATCCCATGTGATCAATGCTGCAGTGGAAATAAGTACAAGGTTCATAGTTATAACATAAAAGGAAAAGATTGACCATGTCTGCAGAGCGTAGGATGAGGAAGGTTTCAGAAAGAAGGGGACATTTGAGCTGGAATTTGAAGGCCAAGTTTGGAGGTGAAACACTTTTCTAGGATGACTCTTCTTGTAGGATCAGTTCTCAGTCCACCTTGAATCTGTAAGGGGAACCAAGATGTAAACTCCTCTGTAGGAGCAGTGAGCTCAGTTATTCAGGGCTTTCCTCAATAAGCTGTCTGAGTTTTTAAGTACGAAGTTATGGGTATTCATATGTGTTCTGCTTTCCTGATTGCTGCCGTATTTGAAATGCACTACTTGACTACTTAGAAACAGTAAATGTCGGGGCGCCTGGGTGGCTCAGTCGTTAAGCGTCTGCCTTCGGCTCAGGGCGTGATCCTGGCATTCTGGGATCGAGCCCCACATCAGGCTCCTCTGCTGGGAGCCTGCTTCTCCCTCTACCACTCCCTCTGCTTGTGTTCCCTCTCTCGCTCTCTCTCTCTCTCTGACAAATAAGTAAAAAAAATCTTTAAAAAAAAAAAAAAAGAAACTGTAAGTGTCTTCAGCCATGAGGCCCTCTTGGAGGGCATTACTGTGCTGTACAGTTTAGGGCCATTGTGAACAAGTGATCTGAGCAATCCCTACATTTGCAGTGGAGTGAAAGGCAGTGGGAATTGAAGAAGACTGGTGATTTGATATCTCTCTTGCTTGCACTGTGAAATTTCAATGTGTAGGGTGGGAAGAGCTCTTTAATAATTAGGTAGTTTCACCAACTATTTTGGTCTTAGAAAAGCAGATACAAGAAGAGAACCAGGTATGAAAAAGTGAAGTAAGTGAGTGTATCTGAGCCGGTGAATTCTAAAGAACCAGAATAGTGGGCATGAATCTTTCACTGCGTCTCGAAGCAACCATTTTAACCATGAAGGTGTTGAATTTCAGGGTGGAGATGGATTTGGTTACTTCCCAGGAGTGCTGGGTGGAGAAGATGTGTGTATATATACATCAACTACCTTCGTTGTCAATCTGTGTGTAACCAGATTTCACAACATTTAGAATAACAATATGGGTAAAACACAGCTGGATTTATTATACAACAATGTCATGGCCACACTTCTTTCCCTGGAACATGCACAAGAGATGCCAGAAAAGTGCTAAACAAATTAAGTCAAAATTTAAAATGGGCCTGTCTATTTACTATCTTAGGATCCATTGGCCATCAGGAACATACAATAAAAGGAAATCCATTAGAAGGAAACTTCTGAAATGTTCAAACGTTGTAGCTTGGTTTTGGAAAGCTTAAAAGAAGAGGACAGCAGAACCAGTTCCTACTTGGACTGGAGTTTGTTTATTTTGCTTGTTTGAAATCAGAGCCAAAGGCCCTAATGGTTTTGACTAGCCGTACGTGTTTGTTTCTGTACTTTTGGGCTGGGCCAGTTTCTGCAGATGAGACTTTGCAGATAGCATAAGACTTTCCCTCTGGTTTTAAGGACCATCAACATTTCTGGGAAATCATTCCTGAAATTATGGCTTCTCTAGGAAGCTGTCTCTGCATCATAAGATGAAAAAGGATTATTTAATGTACAACCATTTACAGAGTCCCTGATGTGTGAAGGTTGGATCCTTGTGCTATGGAGTGGAGAAGACCCATGAGTTGGGTCAAAACAGCCTGTGCTCCACTCGGGGAGACAGGTATCTACCCAAATCCCTTGACTTTCCCAAGGGCAAGAAGGAGAGAAGGGTGAGGTGGGAAACCCAGCGGTTTAGCAATATTATAACTAGGAACATCAGCATCAGGAACAGTGCAATTTTCCATCTCATCCCGGGGACATAGTTGAGCACAGACACCCTTCCCCCCCAAGTGCAGACAACTCCAGGTGGAGGCCTGGGCATGCAGTTCATCCCCTCAGTGTGCTCGGCAGTGAGGGAGCATTAGGACTCAGGGTGCTGGCCGGACCCTTGCTTGGCGGGAGGACAACTCCAAGGTGTCTCTGCTAGGAGATGGGATTACAAATCCAGATCTGGTTGACTTCCAATCCCAGAGTTTGATGCTGACACAGATACAAATCAGCAAGGCATTTACCCTCTGACCCCAGATTCTTCGTTAGCAAAATAAGAGACTTGGAATTAGTTTCCCAATTCTCAACCTCTCTTTTTTGAAGCAATGGAATACTTCTCTCAAATAAAATATTACTAAAGCCCAGGGTAGAAAACAGATCAAAGTAAAACTGCTTTGTTGAAGTCTACATGGGAGCTAGAGCCCTGACCTCCATTTGGCCTCTGAGGAGTCCAGCATATTCTGTTGCATTATTGTTCAGAAAATACTCCCTCTCTTTTACCCCTTCCATAAGCGACTGTATTTTATCAGCCCATTGACGAAGGGCTTGTCTTTGTCACTTACTTTGGCCAATGAAATAGACAGGACATCCTTCCCATTCAAAAGGAGCTTCCAGAATTAAGATGGCTTGGCGTCTTGCACTCCCGGCCTCCGTTGTAAGAAAAGTGTGCTCCAAACTGAGTGCTCCTGCAAGCCTGGAAGGACAGACAGATGGAGCACATGTGCATTTTACTTTAAGACTCAAGCAGACCCTCTATGGTCAGACTGCAAACCAATGAACGAGAAATACAGGTTTGCTTCTGAAGGCCACTGAGATTTTGACTCATCGTAGCACATGCTGACTAACGTGACGTCCCCAAACATACTTCTCAGAACCGGTGCGGCTCAGAGTACAGATCCAATTGGTGAAGAAAAGCGGGAACGTGAAATAGTAAACAGAAATACAACAGGCACCACCACAACATAACCCCACGCTTATTCCATGGAGAGTGACCCTGCCAGCGAATGGCATAGTTTTTGCTGCTTAGATGCCTCATGTCACCGTTTTCCTGTCCTGTTTTTCAGCCTAGTTCTGCCAAGCCTGGCGCCATTTATGAGTTTCCTTATAAATGATTCGTTCATGAGTCATATAGAGTTGGTTTCTGTAGCTTGTAACCTGAGATCCCTAATGGACACATAGATGGCCACTGTTTCGGTCACTACGGTATCTCTACTATATATCTGTATTATACAGAAAGAAGAGGAAGTTCAGAGACCAGGAAGGGTCGTCATATTAGCTCATCTTATTGGCAGTCTC
This sequence comes from Ailuropoda melanoleuca, assembly GCF_002007445.2. NCBI lineage: Eukaryota > Metazoa > Chordata > Mammalia > Carnivora > Ursidae > Ailuropoda > Ailuropoda melanoleuca. Next base: position 79,122,679 of record NC_048230.1, on the reverse strand, counting down.
ACTCCAGCAAAGGACTGTCATTGCTCTGCTTTTATCTCTGTTCCCAAGCCCTGTACCCTCTCCTGGCTGCTGGGACAGTTCACCTGCCATGACTCGCAGCAGCCCCAACTCTAGGGAGTGACTTTGGGCCTAATGGGCGTGGCCTCAGCCCTCCCACTTCTGGGAGCCCTCCCACAGTGCCTATCTGACAACGGGAACCCTGGGTCCCGCCTCCTGGCCAAACGCAGACCTACTCTGTGGTGGTGCCCATGCTCCAGAGCTCCCGTGGGATGAGGCCGAAGCTGAACTCCAGCTGTGTCCATAGCCTTGCTCAGCTCTCCCTTTTCCCCTATACCAGCACCCTCGCCCCCCTTCCCCTGAGAACATTCCCTCAATAAATCACAGACTCCTGCTTCCATGTCTCAGGTTCTGATTATAAATGAACAAAACTAAGATGCTTTCCCTCTCATTAGTCATGCTGTTTCTGTGGCTACAACAATCTTTATGGTAGGCACTCATTTTATAGTGGAATTTTCAGGGCAAAAGGGGATGGGGTATCATAGAGATGGTGCAAGGTAAAGGATACCCCCCTCACTATTCTGATGGCAGCATCTAGGAGAGGTGGCTTTTAGAGGAGAGAGTGCAGACCTCAGAAGGTGGTCATATTTGCTCCTTTAATGGGCTATTTCCCTTCTGCAAAACTGGCAATGTTTGGTTGTTCGAGGCTTTCACACTTGAGGCCAAGAGGCAAAGGGTTCCTATTATCCTGCCTCTGTGGGCTCTAATTTTTTTTCTCAAATATGTCTTGGAAACCAGTCCCTCGCTGGCATCTAAGCAGACCAGAAAGGGACCATTTATATCTTCTCTGCCATTTATTGAGCACCTACTGGATACATCACTGTTTTCAGTCCTCGGGATATAGCCATGAACCCAACCCAGTCTCACTCTGTGAAAGTTATGGTCTATTGGGACAAAGATATTTTACTTTAAAAGTTAGAGGATCATTTTTAAAATTACAATGAAAACAATGGCTTCCAATGAGAAGGACCAGTGACCGTATCCTGAGGGCTCTGTAATTTTATATGGATCACAGTCCATACCTGGGCCCACAGCACCCTGGAATCCCCACTTGTTGCAGCCCATATGAATTTTTCAAAATAGGGACACAAAGAGATGTGTACATCTCTTTTCTGTTTAACATTTTAAAATTGAATCCTCTACTTAGAATTTTTATCGGTGCACGTTCTCCCAAACAGCAGCGTCTCTGGACATGCATTCTGCTGCTGGAAATTCTTTTCTGCTGTGTAAACTCTTTACTTAGCCTTCAGGAGACATTTCAAATAGTGAGGCACGGCCAAGAACCCTCCAGTCATACCATGATTTGCAAGGCGGCGCCTGGAGCTTTCCCTTCTCTATGTTCCTCCTTCCACAAATACACAATGAGCTTCTTCAGGGCAAAGATCAGCTTACAGTACAGACACTCAAATAATAATGAGGATAGAGAATAATCATCGAGCCCTTACTACAGAATGCATGCTGTCCCAAGATGGTGACACAACCTCATTTAAGTTTCTCAAACATTTTACTGTCCCTATTTTGCAAAAGGGTCCTGAAGCACAGGGAGGTTAAGCAACTTGCCTGAGGCCACAGAGCTGGGAGGTGGCTAAAGGAGGTTTCCGAGCCCTGGGAGGTCCCTTGGTGGCTTCCAAGTCCGGCTCGCTTATTTATTTATTTATTTAAGATTTTATTTTTAAGTAATCTCTGCACCCAATGTGGGGCTTGAACCCACAAACCCACGATCAAGAGTCAACCGCTCCACTGACTCAGCCAGCCAGGCGCTCCCCTCCCCGCCAAGTCCAGCTCTTAATCTTACTAGGACTTCCTCACCTGGCATCCACACAACTCTGAGGCCAAGAATAGAATTCAGGGGGATCCTTATAGAGGGACGGGAAAAGCATCCCATCTTTTGGTAATTTTTAGCTGACTCGTAGCACTTGCTTCAATCGTGAAAGCGGGCAGCAGACCGCAGCGGTGCTCACAGCATCTGTGCCGTCGTCGCTAGCAGACATCACAGACGTTCTCTTAGGGCGTGATAGTGGGGGCTGCTCTCTTGAAATATTGTTTACATTCTTCACGCCCTAGTCATCGCGGTAGTTATTATAGCCACCACTACACGTTGTTGCTTAAAGCATTCATAAAATGTAAATCATAAATTGGTTAAAAAATTTTTAGCTCTTTCAATAAATCGGGGTTTTTTGTAATCCATGTTTTTTTTAAAATTTTATGCATTTAAAACATCATTCTGAATGAAGTACTGATACACGCTACAGCATTATGGTTTTTTGTGTGTGTGTGTTTTTTTTTTTTTTTGAGAGATTGAGAGAGAAAGAGCCCCCGCAGAGGGGCGGAGGGAGATGGAGAGAGCATCCTAAGCAGGTTCCATGTTCAGCTGTGGCTCGATCTCACAACCCTGAGGTCATGTCCTGAGCAGAAATCGAAAGTTGGAGTCCTAGAGACTGAGCCACTCGGGCGCCCTTGCTACAGCATTGCGTTAAATGAAAGTACCCAATCTTAGAGGACTTCGTATTGAGTGATCCCATTTCTATGACAAATCCAGAAGAGGAAAACCTGTAGAGACAGAAAGAAAGTGAGTGGTGGCCAGGGGCTGGGGAAGGGGAGCTAGGTGGTAGCTACTATATGGATAGCGCGTTTCTTTTTAGGGTGAAGAAAAATATTTTAACATTAGATTCCAGTGATGGTTGTACAGCTTTATACTAAAAACGATTGCATTTACATTTTCAATGTATGAACTTTATGGTATGGAAATTATATCTCAATCAAAGTATCTAAAAAAACAGTATTCTGAGAAGGGGTTTGTAGGCTGCCCCAGGCTGCTCATGGGTCCATCAGCATAAACACGAAATTTAGAATCTTGTTCTTGATCAATATGCAGAGAGCTTCTGATTTGAATGAAAAAAAAAAAGGTAACGGCTAACTATTGTGAGTTTAAGTAACTGAATTTAGATCATGAAATAAAGCAATACGGAACTGTCAGGATGGAACGTGAATATCGGGGGAAAATTTTCTTGGTCATTCTTGGAGGATTTTAGTAACAAAACAGGGGGCTTGGAGGTCAACATTTGATCCATTGCTCTTTATTCTGGGGGATCACGTTTCCTTCCATTTTCTTAATGATGTCCCTGCTCTCAGGAAAACCCCGAGCGGGAAAGAGTAACAGCAACTTGCTGTCATTTTCTGCTCCCCTTGACCCCACAAAGACGCCTCTGTGATGAGTGCAAAAGTCGTCCTTCCACCCCTTTCGTGGAGCCATCGTCTTTGCCCACAAAGAGCTCTCTTTTGGACCCTGTGCCCTAAGATGGTTGGTGGTGAGACCTGAAGGACAAATGGTTGTTTTCGGGGTGTCTTTGCTTCAGACATCTCTCCGTGCAAGGCTCTCCCTCCCCAGCAGGGGCCTCGCCTTTTCCACGAAGATTCTCTGATGACCGGGTCCAGCCTGCCGTTGTGTCAATGGTGCCCTCTCCTCCTCCCTCACAGCTCATGGGGACCCCACAGTTCAGCATCGCAGCAGGCACAGTTGGTGCCCTGCCTGGGCTCCACTGCAGCTTTGGGGGACACTTTTTTGAAAAATTTGAGTACAGTTGACATGCAATGTTACATTAGTTTCAGGTGTACAAGGCAGTGATTTCGCAAGTTTATAAATTGTCCAATGGTAGATACCATCTATCACCATGCAACGCCATTACTGTACCGTTGACTATATTCCCTATGCGGTACCTTTTATTCCTGAAATTTATTCATCCCATAACTGGAAGCCTGAAACTCCCAATCCCCTTCACCCATTTTGCCCAACTGGGGGACACTTTCTATTCATGAGGACAGCTTCTTACCTGAACCTTCCGCTACACTGCTGATCTAAAGGATTTCCTTGGCCAGAGAAGGGGGCTCAAAGTGGCTGTGCTCAGCCTGGATGAGCCAGGGATTCCATGAGCCAGGGACAGTCTGCAACCAATGATGGACAGGAGTTAGTGGATAAATACCTCGTTTTCTTCATAATTCAGGAGGATTATTCTGGGGGGTGTATTCCCAGAAGGATTGAGCCCCAGCTGTGCAAGTGGTCACCTGCTCCACGCCACACTCTTTATCACCTTGCCTTCATTCCCTGTCTTACTCCATTGGCCCCTCGCTTGTGCTTGTTGAAATCATCCCCCAAAGAAACCTGTGGCACTCACGTTCTTGTCTCAGGGTCTGACTTAGGGCGATCTTCACTTGGGCAGGCATGCGTGAGGTATGGCTAGAGTAGACCTTTAAATATGATCCACAGGAGACGGACCAGTTCTGTAACACGCCCAGGGCTGAGCAGATCCACTGTGAGGCAAGGTCCTCGTTCCACCCCCCCACCATTGCTCAGACATTTTTGGAGCTCTTCTTTTTGAACTGCTGTCAGTGCCCATGGAATATTGGATTCGGATCCAGTATGTTCCTGTGCTGAGTAAGCATTAACAGAGTTGTTTTAAATTGCCAAGAGTTAACCCAGGATAAGTCTAAAATGTAAGATTGATTCAGGTAGGCAACAGAACTCTCTTTCCTCCCCTGATTAAAATTCCAAAGGGGGACTTCCAAGAATGTGTTAGTTACCCAATTCACAAGAGCCATGAGGTGGGGACCATCTGAATGTCCCTCAAGTGATGAATGGATAAACAAATGTTGTCTAGCCATATGACAGAATATTGTCCAGCACCCCCCCCAAAGAATACTGGTACCTGCTACAGCATGGGTGAGCTTTGAAACTGTGAAGTGAAAGGCATCAGACACAAAAGGCCACTCACTGTATGGTTCTCTTCATATGACACATCCAAAAGAGATAAATCCATAGAGAAAGCAGATTATTGGACCCAGAGGGTTGGTCGAGGTGGGAATGGGCAATGACTGCTTAAAGGATGTGGGGTTTCCTTTTGGGGCAATGACAACGTCTTGGAACTCAACAGAAGTGGTGGTCGTGTAATACAGTGAGTGTGCTAAACGCCACTGAATCGTAGACTTCAAACTATTTAATGGTTAATTTTATGTTATGTGAATTTTATGTTAGTTTTAAAAAAAAGTATGTATTAAAGTATGTATTAGTCAGATGGTAATGTTCTTCTATTCTTTTCCTGTAGGCAGGGATGCTATTCTATTTGACGAACTCATGCGAACCAGCTCTGGTACTGGAGAGAAGGTCGGGAACAGGCCAGAGGGGCGGGATGTCTATGGCTGGATCAGAGGGGCTTGGGAAGCTGGGACCATGAAGGGGCCCTCTGGGGGTTCAGGGCAGTGGTGGTTCACCATCTGACAGGGTAGTGTTTCAAGATCTTGACAACTGGATAATCTTTCTGAGCTATACTGGTTACAGAGCATCAGCTCTGCCCACAGGGGTGATTGGGAGACTGACCTCTGTGTTTGCGCAGTGAGTTCTTTGTCCAAAAACAATCCCTCCTTCCAGCTCAACTGTCCAAAGTGTGTGAGGTTAGCATGAGTGACCCCCTACCAGCTCTTACCTGGCAGCCACCCGGCCCTGATGCCATTAGGACAGATACTCTGGAGCGGGATGCTCCCCCTTTCCATCCTCATCCCCTTCCTACAGGCTGGAAAAAATCCATATTTTGGAATCCCATGGAAGCACAGATGGGAAGCTGGAGTCTACAGCCTTGCTATTCAAAAAGTGGTCTGGGATCAGCAACTTAGGTGCTGCTCTGGAGCTTGTCTGAAATGCAGAAACTTGGAACTTACCCCAGTCCTGCAGAATCAGGACCCTCAGGTAATTTCTATGCACATTAAAATTTCAGAAGCTGAACTTTAGGAGACAGTGCCTTAAGATCTCTTCCTCTCTTGTCTCAAACATGTAGGCATAGGTCTCCCTCCCTTGCAGTTCTCTTACTGTCATTATTTGGAAGAAAAAAATATGTCTTAGATCTCTTTGGATACTGTACAGGCCTTTTCTGGACAAAACCAAGTGTAGCTCATAGAAAGCCCATGATTTCTTTAAGGTCTCTTGTTTCATCTTTGAAATTCATATGAATTTTGCACTCTATTTCCTGGTGCATTGATGTTAACCTTAATATAAAATCGTTTGCTTTTTACCTCCCAAATCTCTGAATGGTTCAGAAAGGTGCGGTGTATTTTTATTCCCTATGGCTTTGTATCTCCCAGAATCTTGTGCACACCGTAGACTAAAAAGCAGATGCAAAATGATTCAGGAAGTTTGTGATTCCACAGGGAAACCACTGGCCATTTTAGGCTCTAATTATTTGGATAGACACCAGGAGGCAGAAATGTGATTAGAAGAGTAGACTTTTGGATCTTCACTCTGGGTGCTGAATACAGAATAGAAACAAAAATTCATGTGAGGTCTTCAACGAAAGCAGGAGGGCTTTAGGATAGCTCCAGGAAAGATTCTGGACTCAGTGACTGTCTTAGGATGAGTTTCCTCTGAGCAGAGCCTGAGACAAGGATTTGGGTGTATATGATTTATTGAGAAGGCTTCTCAGGAGACAGGGAGAGAGGGAAGCAGGGTGGGTCTGGGAGCTGGGCAAGGATCTGGCCCTAAGGAGAGCCCAGCCTTGGCCTGATTCACGGGAAGCTCTGGAGCATGAATCGTACCCTAGCGTTATCTCACTTGAAGCAAGAGCACCGGCATTTTGTTTCCCAGTGTCAGGCAGTCATTTGTGCATCTGGGTAGCCTGGCGTCTGTTCCTTCCAGGGCAATTCTCTGGAGAAAGGGACCTTCTTTGTTAGCAGCAAATCCTCAGAGCAGCCCAATCTGGAGATCTGGGTTGGCTACAACATTGACCTTCCCATCACGTCTTGCTGTTACCTAGAGATTGCACGCTGTTTGATTGAATATGTGCCACTGTCATTTTCTCTTGTAAACGGTTGCTGGGCATGACCACTATGGACAGTCACTGGTTTCTGCTCTTGAAAACAAAATTCCCAAAGGACCCTGGTGATTCCCTCCCAATGCCTCACCCACTTGTCATCTCATTCAGGTGAAGTTCCTGGGGTGGCTCCCTTCCTTCCCACTTTTGATTTCTGTGTAGTCCTGCCCCAGCCACACCCATCAGGCCAGGGGAGCTTTTTCCTGAGCACAGACGCCCAAGGAAATAACAAAAGAGCAGCCCCAGCCTTATCATTCTAGCTGATTATTTAAACAGCTGCCAGAGAGCTGCAGCTGCCTTGGCAAGAGTCCAGGGTAAGGAAGGGAGTGAACCAACATTCAGTGCGCACAGCCACTGCTGCTACCATGCAGGAAGGCACCCTTGAGTTTCAAGTGGCCTGTAGACACAGAGATTGCGATCATCTTGTAATCACCTTCCGTGGCTGGGAGTTGGGGAAGGTGGCCTACTTTCAGACTGTGTGAAATCTGCCAATGGCTCCGGGAATGCAAACCTTAATCAGGGTGCTTATGTCAAAATTATCTGGAGGCAGACACAGTACTTCTCTTCACTTGTTCACTTCTGTCCCAGCCCATTCTCCTCTCTCTGTACCCTTTCCACTCCCCAGGCAGAGAAGGCAGGTGCCATGACTGGTGGGTTATGCACCACAAGTGGAACCTGAACTGGTCTAAGCAGAACTGAGGAAGTCGGAAATAACTCCTGAGAATTTATAGTAAAATTACTCCCAATGCAACAATTTTATTCTTTATTGTTCCAAGAACTAACTCTAAGTAATAAATGGTATGTTTGTTATGTATATAGATGTCCTTTCTGAGAAGAGCAGCCTTTAAAAAAAAATCATAGGGAGTTCCAGGTTCTTTTCCCATGGGGTCTCTCATGACTACTGCTTCAGAATATATTTTGGGAAGCCTTGGATTTTGAATCAGTCTGGGTTCTCCATAGAATCAGAACCAATGGGAGACAGATACATTGATAGATAGATGATAGATAGATAGATAGATAGATAGATAGATAGATAGATACTATATGGAATTGGCTCATACAATTATGTTGGCTGAGAAGTCCAAGATCTCCAGTAGGCAAACTGGAGCCCCAAGAAAGCTGATGGTACAGCTCCAGTCTGAGTGCAAGGGCCTGGCACCCAGGAGAGCCAGTGGTCCCATTGTGAGCCCAAGTCTGAAGGCAGGAAAGGACCAATGTCCCAGCTTGATGACAGTCAGGTAAAGAGAGAATTCTTTCCTCCTCAGCCTTATTGTCTATTCAGGCCCACCCACCCTGGGAGAGAAATCTTCTTTATTCATTCTACCAGTTCAAATGCTAATCTCATCCAAAAACAGCCTGACAGACACATTCAGAATAATGTGGAACCTAATATCTGGACACCCCATGACCACGTCAAGTTGACACATAAAATTAACCATCACATATCTATTACAAACTCCCCCAGTTTGAGTACCTCAGGTTTGCTCCTAGTCAGCTCTCCATAGTTTGTTCTCTGTGAAATGAACAGCTTAAATAAAATAACCTATGAGATTCTAATCATATGATTTAAAATTCTTTCATAAAATACATAAAAATGCACTCATGATCATATTTGACCTTTCTCTGGATATAAGGCTTTGACCTGCTTTATATTTGAAATTTTGTGTGTTTACATGGAAGAATGTCTGGGACTGTGGTGTTAGAGAAAGTAAATTGCCTCTCGGTAACTAATTGTAATCCAAGCAAAAGATGGTATTCCTAAACCTCTCTTAACTATGAGTGGCCAAAAAATATAAGTGGGAACTGGTAGGTGGGACTTCTGGAAAAATTCCTTTAGAAGGAGACAAACAGCTAGAGTAGACCCTACTTTCTATTCCCCTTCTTCCTGCTTCTTACCTGGAACAGAGGTGTAATATCTGGAGCTCCAGAAGCCATTTTGAACCATGAAGACATCTTGAGATTGGAAACCATACACTCAAGATGGCAGTGCAGGAAAATAGAACCTAGTTTTCACCTGACACCACAGAGCCTTCATACTAGCCATGAATATCCACCTCTGAACTTCTTTTATATGTTGGAGAAATAAACTTCCACCTTGTTTAAGTCACTATTATTTTGAAAGTCTTTAAATAGGAGATGAATTTAATTTTGAACTGCTCTCAGAGAAGGCCTACCTTCTGATTTCCTCAAAATAGTATTTCTCAAACTTCAGCCTGTGTCAGAGATCTTGTTAAAGCACAGAAACCTTGGTGCATCCCCAGAGTTTCTGATTAAGTAGGTCTGGAATAGAGTTAGATAATCTACATTTCTAGCAAATTCCCAGATGATGCTGATGCTGCTGGCCCAGGGAACACACTTTGAGAACCGCTGTCTCAGCACATCTCTAATCTATTTGGACAGAGGGAAAGAACCCTTTGCCTCTTGGAAAGTGATGTCACAACCTGGATTATAGAGTGTCAGATATATCATATCTATCTATCACTGTCTTATAAAACACATTTAAATTTTACTTCTGAACTTATGTTGAGGGGCTCTTGGGTGGCTCAGTGTCTGACTTTGGCTCAGGTCATGATCTCAGGGTCCTGAGATTGAGCCTCAGGGCAGGCTCCATGCTCAATGGGGAGTCTGCTTCTTCCCTCTCCTTCTGTCCTTCCCCCAACTCATGCTTGCTTTCTCTCTCTCAAATAAATAAATAAACTCTTTGAGAGAGAAAAAAAAAACAAAAACAAAAACCCAAAATGATGAATGGCATCCTGGGAAGTTTTCATTTAAATGCATAGGAAATGATGGGTCCCGCGTTCTTTCTCCAGAGCAAAGCACTGAGCAGCAGAGTTGACATTATTCGGCCTCTAAGTACATGGGCCGAGAAATGGCAATATGGAATGTTGTGGGCATCGCCATTTTAAATGTGTGGTGTTGCTGTTTTCTGTTCTCTCAAAGAAATATCTATCACTGTTTATCATAGTCTCAAATGCTCTCTTTATTGGTATCAAGAGCATGTTTTTTTCCTGCAGAAAGCTGAAGAAGATAAACAATCAGGCCCAATTTAACCCAGTGTTTTGGAAAAATCACCTCATGATGTCATTTAGCCTGAGGAAATGTCACTTTCCCAAGTCTCCTCAGGGCAACACTCTGTCCCTTGTTTCCAGAAGGCAACAGAGTGCCTGAGGAGGTTTCCTTCTCCCTCTGCTCCATTTCTCCAGTGACAACTGGGAAACTCAGTAACCTGTACAGAAATCTCTCAGAACGGCCCCCCGGGGTGGGAGTGCTGCCTGTTGGGGCCCAGAGCAGCCTGTTTCCCTGAGAATGGCTTCCCAAGCTTAGCATTACATCAGCATTAGTCACAAGCACCTTGCATGGTGATTGCCGCAGGAAGTCCTGGGCTTCAAGACTGTGGTTTTTGTGGTCAGGTTTTTAAGGAGAAAGAGAAGTGTAAGCACAGGTGGATTCAGGTCTCAGCATTCATGGTCTTTCCAGCCCATGTGCCCCTGTGGGGCCTCTTCACACCTTCCCCACGAGCATAGCTCCATCCCAAATGCTCCTTCTCGAACGAATCCCACCCAGGTCTGAGCTCTATGTATTGAACCTTTTCCTTCCACTCTTCTGTTCTCTGGCCACTTGGAATGCACTAGATACTCAGTAAAAGTTTGTGGTACAAATGAGTGGCAAATGTGCAGTAGGTATGAATCAGCTATGGCAGCCTGAGGTAACTGGTCTCACCTTTTTCTTCTTTTCTTCTCTTCCTCTCATTTTTCCTTCTTTTCTTCATGGGATACTATGGGAGCCTAAGTCACTACTTTACTGAGACATAATTACATACAGTGAACAGACAAATTTTGGGTGGCTTGTCACCTGGATCCAGAGAAGAACATTTCTATCACCCTAGAATGTCCCCTCATTCCCCTTTTTAGTCACTTGCTTTCCACCTCGACCCCCAGAGAAAATCTCTGTTCTGATATCGACCACTATAGGTTAGATTTCCTTGTTTGTGAACTTCTTATAAATGTCTGACTTCTCTCCTACAATGTAGTGTTTTTGAGACTCAGATGGTCCCTTTCTTAATTTTCTCAGAAATCGAACTGCCTGACCTTGAGCCCCTGTGACATTGGGCTGCTGGACTTACGTCTGTCAGTGTAAGGACCCTCAAGCCCAGCCTCAGCTACAAGGTCGTGGCAAATCTGAAGTGGAGAGGAGGGGAGGTCTTAGGCACGGAAGGCTTTGGTGAGGGCCCTCCTTTCCTCTTTCCACATTGGTTGGCCCATTGTCTGAGCCTGCAGAGTGCTTGGAAACTAAGAGCACTGGGAGCCCTACAATTCTGAGATGAGGGCCCTCTGCTGAGGCCCAGGGCCTCCGTGCCTAGAGAATGCCTCCTAGGTGTCCTTGAAGCTGCTGCCTGGAGGCTCTGCCCCACCTCAGGCTCCATCTTGGATCCTCAATAGTGGGGGCCTCCAGACTTCCACTTGTTGTCCAGTCTAGGAGAATCTGCTCCCTCTCCTCCTCCTTCCTGTTCTCCCAACTCCAAGAATCTGCCTCTGTGTCCCCTCCTCTGCTTTTATAAAAGCCAGGAATGAAATTGTTTTCTTCCAGCAGCTTCTCTATATAGCCTGGCCTGGGCATGAGAAAAAGGAACACAAGGCCATCTCTGATGGGTTCCCCTGGGAATAGTACAGGACTTTACTTCAGCTGCTCTTTGACCTTTCAGAAAAATCACCAGTCCACAATAAATCATTCACTTTGGTGAGTTATTAAAGTCACTCCCTTATGAGATATTTTAATTCCTGCTTCTTCCTACTCACCTGGAAAAAAAAAAAGTAGAAGAAATAACACAAAATCTCCCTTTAAGCTAAATACCTGCCCAATCCACACCAGCACCAGAACCACAGAATGTTTTGGGAGGAAAACGCACCACCATGCTGACTGGTCTTACGTCAAAGTTGAGGCTACAGAACTCCAATGGGTCTGGAAGCCTTTCATTCTTTCCCAGAGTGTTCAGTTTCCTGATTTCCAAAGCAACTCCTCCGTATCTTTTTCTCTCTCCTCAAACTTCCTCCCCAATTCCCTCCCCAGTGCCACACGCCATCCATCTCCACCCCCTCAGCCGATAACCTGCCTCAGATTCCTGCGAGAAAAAGGAAGCAGCCAACCACAACTCTAACATCTTGCTATTTCCAAATTTGCCAGGCACTGGCACCCACTCCCTCGGCCTCCTCGACATCTTCTGGATCTCTCGTCCTCCTTCTTTCCTTGAACACTTGACTCCTGAAGTTGAGTCTTTTTTCCTCCTGTATCACCAATTTCTCTCTCCTTAGAGGTTTAGTCTCCTCAGCACACTGTATCTTAACAAATACATTCTCCTGGAACTACGATATTTGCTTCTCAGAGCCGTTAGAACAAAGTTCCACAAATGGGGGTGGCTTCGAACAACAGAAATTTATTCTCTCACAGCTCTGGAGGCCAGAAGTCTGAAATCGAAGTGTTGGGAAGGCTGCACTCCCTCCAAAGGCTCTAGGGGAGGCTACTTCCTTGCTTCTTCCAGCTTCTGACAGCCCCAGGTGTTCCCGGGCTTGTGGTAACATAACTCCAATCTTTTGCCTCTGTTGTCATATGGCGTTTTCCCCGAGGTTGTCCTCGTCTCTTCTCCTTCTCTTATTTTTTTTAAAATGTTAATTCCAGTATAATTAATATACAGCATTATATTAGTTTCAGGTTATAATGTAGTGATTCAACAATTCTGTACATTACTCAGTGCTCATCACGATAAGTGTGATCTTAATTCCCTTCTCCTATTTCATCCATCCCCCCTCCACGGCCCCTCTGGTAACCATCTATTGTTCCCCAGAGTTAAGAGTCTGTTTTTTGGTTTCTCTTTTTCCTTCTGTTGGTTTGTCTTGTTTTTTAAATTCCATATATGAGTGAAATCATATGGTATTTGTCTTTCTCTGACTGATTTATTTCACTTAGCATAATACTCTAGCTCCATCTGTTTTGTTGCAAATGGCAAGATTTCATTCTTTTTGATGGGTGAGTAGTATTCCTGTGTGTGTGTGTGTGTGTGTGTGTGTGTGTGTGTGTGTGCACCACATCTTCTTTATCCATTCATCTACCAATGATGGACACTTGGGCTGCTTCCATAATTTGGCTATCGTAAATAATGCTGCAGTAAACATAGGGGTGCATGTATCTTTTTGAATTTGTGCTTTCATATTCTTTGGGTAAATACCCAATAGTGGAATTACTGGATCATATGGTAATTCTATTTTTAATTTTTTGAGAAACCTCCATACTGTTTTCCAATAGCGCACAAGGATTCCTTTTTCTCCACATCCTCACCAACACTTGTTTCTTGTTTTTGATTTTAGCCCTTCTGACAGGTGTGAGGTGGTATTTCATTGTGGTTTTGATTTGCATTTCCCTGATCATTATTGATGTTGTGCATCTTTTCATGTGTCTGCTGGCCGTTTGTATGTCTTCTTTGGAAAAATGTGTATACAGACCTCTGGCCATTTTTAAACTATTGTTTTGTTTTGTTTTTTTTGATGTTGAGTTGTATAAGTTCTTTATATATTTTGGATACTGACCCTTTAATAGATATATCATTCGCAAATGTCCTCTTTCATTCAGTAGGTCATCTTTTTGTTTTGTTGATTGTTCTTCCCCTTTTATTTCTTTTTTCCCCAAGAATTTATTTATTTATTTATTTGCTTGTTTATTTATTTAGAAAGAAAGAGAGCATGCACAATTTGGGGAGGGGCAGAGAGAGAGAGAGAGAAACTCAAACAGATTCTGCACTGAGCATAGAGCCCAGCCTGGAATTTGATTTCACAAGCCCACCATCATGACCTGAGCTAAAATCAGGAGTTGCATGCTTAACTGACTAAGCCACCCAGGTGCCCCTGTTCTTACCCTTTTCTTAAAGATACTAGTCATACTGGATTAAGAGCTCACCTTACTCCAATATGATCTCATCTTAACTAATTACATTTGCAAAATCCCATTTCCAAATAAGCTCACATTCACAGGAGTCAGGAATTAAGACTTCAACATGACTTTTTAAAGGGCACAGTTCACCCCAAAATTATCATCTATCTTCCTCTTGCTATTGTACAATGTCTCTACAGTGTCTCCCCTTTGTGGCAGAGTGGTTCATTGTATCCCCTCACTGAACTCACTTAGCCTTCTCACACAATCCACGCTTGCCCCACATTCCATGGACACTGCTCTTGTCAAGGCCACCAATGATTCCAGGTTGCAAAATCCAGCTGTCACTCCACTGATCTTGAACTTGACCTCTCAGAACCACTGCACTATTGATAACTAGTTTCTCTGGTCTCTCATGCATAACACTCTTGGTCCTTGCTTCCCATCCTTGCCTCTACTTCCCAGCCTCCTTTGCTGGCATCTCTTCTTCTGTTTTTTAAGTTTTGTATTTTATTTATTTATTTGACAGAGAGAGAGACAGCCAGCGAGAGAGGGAACACAAGCAGGGGGAGTGGGAGAGGGAGAAGCAGGCTCCCAGTGGAGGAGCCTGATGTGGGGCTCGATCCCAGAACGCCGGGATCACGCCCTGAGCTGAAGGCAGACACTTAATGACTGAGCCACCCAGGCACCCCTATGTTTTTTTTAAAGTAATCTTTACACCCAATGTGGGGCTCAAACTCACAACCCAGAGATCAAGTATCGCATGCTCTTCTGACTGAGCCAGCCAGGTGCCCCCGGCATCTCTTCTTGTTGATTCAATAGGTTAAAATCCCCCGGAGATCATTATCAGTTCCCTTCCTTCTCCTTCAAAACATTCTTCTTAGATGACCCCATCCATTCCCATATTTCTAAATCACCTCCATATCTATAGCCTAGTCTGTTTTCTGGACCTCTGAACTCACATATCCCACACATATTTTTTTTTTTGACATGTCTACTTGGATTTATAATAGGCATCTGAAACTTAACATAGTCAGACTAGAATTCTTTGATTTTCCTCTCAAACTAGTTCTTCCCCCCTTCTTCAAAATAAAAGGTATTACCATTTACCAGTTATTAACATGAACAAATCTAGGTTTGAGGTTTTTTTCTCTTGTGCCCCTCTCCTCCAACAGTATTTAACTCATCCCCATATTCTACCTACCCCATCTTCACAGTTTATATCTTATATGTCCACCTCTCCTGGTCTGGAACAAGCTGCCATCATCTCTCACCTGATGACTAACATAGCCCTCTAACTCGTCTGCCTATTTCCAATCTTGTTTCTCAGAATTCACACTCCTTAAGGAAACCAGATGGATTTTTTTAGAAAGGTGAAAATGAAAGGAATTCCCATGGCATTTGAGTGAAAGCTCATCCTCTTGTTTGGCTTACAAAGCCTCTTGTAATTTGACCTGTCTCCTTTCTGGTCTTACCTTGTGCTTGTGTTTCCTTCATTCATCATACTCCAAGTCCTGCAGCCTTTCTCTGTTCCTTGAACTCTCCAAGTTTATTCCTTCTTTAGGACTTTGGCACTAGCTAGTCCTTCTGTCCGGAATGCTATTTTCCCTGGTCTTTGGCTGGCTGACTCTATGCATTCAGACCTTAACCTAAATGTCACCTCCCGGGGCGCCTGGGTGGCACAGCGGTTAAGCATCTGCCTTCAGCTCAGGGCGTGATCCCGGCGTTCTCGGATCGAGCCCCACGTCAGGCTTCTCCACTATGAGCCTGCTTCTTCCTCTCCCACTCCCTGCTTGTGTTCCCTCTCTCGATGGCTGTCTCAATCTCTGTCAAATAAATAAATAAAAATTAAAAAAAAAAATAAAAATAAAATAAATGTCACCTCCCAAAAAAGGTCAAAGTCAAGCAGCTGTGCAGACCCTNAATCTCTGTCAAATAAATAAATAAAAATTAAAAAAAAAAAATAAAAATAAAATAAATGTCACCTCCCAAAAAAGGTCAAAGTCAAGCAGCTGTGCAGACCCTGACTAATCCTATCTTGCCACCCTGCTTTTAAAATAACTCTCTGATATCACTTACCACCGACCATTTTTTTTCTAGTCCATTTGTTCGTTCATTCATACATTGTCTCTTTCCCCCACTGGAATGTAAGCCCTGGAGAGCAGAGACTTTCCCTGTCATGTTCATTATGCGTATCTATGATCTATTGCCACACTAAAGTTGTACGACAAATAGCCAAACAAACAAACAAACAAACAAAAAACCACTTGTGTTAATTAGCACTTATTTTTCATGCATTTATTTGCATGTTAGCCATTTAGGCTACTCTTGATGGTGCATTTCTTCTGGCCTCAGTTGGGCTTACACATCTGGCCTTTAGCTGTCTGTCAGTTGGGATGATTTGAATAACTGGTCTAGCTTGGCTTGCTCATAAGGCAGTGGTAAAGGTGCAACAGTGAGACTAGGCCCCAGTGAGCAAGTACTTTACAAGCTTCTCATTATGTCATGGTCACTAATACCCCATTGGCCACAGCAAGTCACACTGACAAAGCCCAGGGACAGAGTAGATGGTCAGTAGAAAGTTATATAGCGATAAACATGGACACAGGGGAGGGTGTAGTACTGAGACCACTAATATAATCAATCTACCCCAATATGGTATCCCCAGCCCTGGGTATCCACATCTTGTTTAATGAGTGACTGAATTATTCTTTCACAATGAACAAAAGAAAAAAAAAACATTTAATGAGAAAAGATTACTCTGCCACATGTAGTTATAATACCACAGTCCCAATGAAGGATTCTCAACTGGGGGTTCCTGAATGGGTTTCAGAGGGCTGGAGGATCTCTGAAATAGTATGCAAAATTAGGAAAATGCTGCCCTTCTGGGCAGACAGCAGCTCATATTATAGTACAGGCCACACCCACTCCCTTGCCTGGGTGCCATGGTGCGTTACACAAATCACACAACTGTATGCAACAGCTCTGAGCACTCGCATCTTAGGATAATTTCAGCCTTTCTCTTCTATCTTTAGTGTAGTTTACTGGCTTGACTAGGGCTGTGTCTGGGTGTTTGGATGTCCCCATCTGCCTACTTTCGGTGTTGATTCTCACAAGTTGATTATTTCTTGCCGTGTCTATTAGAGGAAGAAAGTGGAAGCTCATTCTGTCTGGAAAACACCCAGCCTCTTGGTGTATTTCCTGGGGCAACTCCTTCTCAACTTCTATCTGGAAATCTACCTGCATATCTTACTGTGGCCTTTGGGGGAAATTATTCTTTAAGCCCTGAACATGGATCCGTTTGCCTCATCTTGAGAAGGCACCTTTGGACCAACACCAATCCCAACTGAATCACTGAGACAGACACAACTGAGGTTAGTGTAGGTAACATCAATCAAACAAGGTCATGCACACTGGCCTCCCTAACTACACTGTCTGTTTAAAAGATTTTTTTTACACATTCGGAAAGTCTCTGAAATGACTGATCCTGGTTTGGATCATGGAAAGTCTCATTCCTAGGGAGATAGTATCTAACCTATTTCTGTGGACATCATAAGTGATGTAAAGGGGTTGTCTTCTCATTTATAATAAATATGTTTTTGGAACCTACTATAAATGTAGCTCTTTTCAAGTTTCAAAGGGAAGGAAATCCAAACCATAATAATGGCACAAAAATGGATGTTTCTATGACTTGACAATATGTCTATCTTTTCATGTAGTTTTTAAATTAAATTATATCATGGCATCCTTCTTTTAAAATATTTTCTTAATTTGTTTGGACACTCTAACTTCTTTTAATCGCAAATAATCCACATCACAAGGAAAGTATAAATGAGTGAAAGGCAAGGAAAGGTAATATCATTGATAAACACCAGCTAGATCAGCTATCTGATTTTTATCGTATTAAGTATGCAGTTCAAAATCAGAGAAGAGTATTTTTCCAGGCGGTTTTACTCTCTCTGAGCTCCTCATGGCCCTAGAATAATGATGGCTATTGATTATGCAGGACGAATCTGGGAAGCTACAGAAAACAGCTGTTTAAAATGCTAAATGAAGCAGCAAATGATGAACTGCGTTCTCCAGGGTCAAGAGGTGGATAATGTGTTTATGGAAAACTTTCCATGAAAGAAGACTGGGGTGTTGCTAAGATGTGACTTCAAAGACACAGAAACTCTATTAAAATTTCCAATGCTAATCCTGGGATTATCAAACTAAACCCTTTTAGATTATTGTAAGCATCCAGTGGCCTTGAAGGCCTCGTCTGGAATTCTAATGTTGTTGATTATTGTGATTGGCTGGAGAACTGACGCAGAGTGATCTGGAATCAGAGAAAAAATTATCGGGTTTCTCTGGACCACTATCTCACACCACATGACAAGATGAACTCAAAATGGATTAGAGATGCTCATGTAAGACCTGCGACTATAAAGCTAAAAGAAAACATAGGTGGTAAAATCCTTGACATAGGTCTTGGCAATGAACTTTTTGGATTTGTTATCAAAAGCAAAGGCAACAAAAGCGAAAATAAACAAGTGGCCTTCATCAAACTAAATATAAAACACTTCTGTGCAGCAAAGGAAACCATCGACAAAATGAAAAGGCAACCTACTGGATGGAAGAAAATATTGATTGGCAAATCATATATCTGATAAGGACTTAATATTCAAAATATGTAAAGAACTCATACAACTCAATAGCAAAAAACCCCAAACAATCTGAATAAAAAATGAGCAGAGGATCAGAATAAACATTTTTTCAAAGAAAACATACAAATGGCTAACAGGTACATGAAAAAATGCTCAACAATCACTGATCATCAGGGAAATGCAAATTAAAACCACAATGAGATGTCACCTCACATCTGTTAGAATGACTAAAATCATAAAGACAAGAGATAATAAATGCTGGCAAGGATGTGGAGAAAAAGGAGCCCCTGTACACTGTTGATGGGAACGTGAATTGGTGCAGCCACTTGGAAAACAGTAAGGAGTATATAAAATATATAATATTTTATACATACAATATATATATAAATATATAATATTTTATACACACATTGTGTGTATAATATATACACACAATGGAACATTATTTAGCCATATATATAAATAAATAAATATATAATATTTTATACACACATTGTGTGTATAAATAAATATATAATATTTTATACACACATTGTGTGTATAAATAAATAATATAATATTTTATACACACATTGTGTGTATATAAATAAAATATATAATATTTTATACACACAGGGTGTGTATAATATTTATACACACAATGAAACATTATTTAGCCATTAAAAAAAGAATGAAATCTTGCCATTTGTGACAGCATGCATGGATTTTGGAGGTGTTATGTTGCAGGAAGTCAGTCAGACAGAAAATATGACCTCACTTATCTTTGGAATCTTAAAAAAAAACAGGACAACCAAGCTCATAGATACAAAGAACAGATACGTGGTTGCCAGAGGTGGGGGGTGGCTGGCAGCTGAAATGAATAAAGGGAATTAAAAGGTACAAGTCTCTAGTTACAAAATAAGTAAGTCATGAGGCTACCATGTGCACATGGTGACCATAGTTAGCAATACCGTATTGTATATTCAAAAAGTGCCAAGAGAGTAAATCTTAAAAGTTGTCATCACAAGAAACAAAAAATTCTTCAGCTGTGTGTGGTAGGTGCTAACTAGACTTACTGCGGCGATCATTTTATAATGAATTCAAATACCAAATCATTATGTTATGCACCTGAAATTACTATAAAGTTGTCAGTCAAGTATGCCTCGATAACAATTTTTTAAAAAAATTATCAGGTTTCTGCTTCAAGGTTCATTTTTGAAAAGAGCCATAAACAGCGCAGAAAATATTGATAGACTTTGTCCCAGTAAAACCTTGCTTCCTATTTCATCGCTCTAGAATTACAGGTCATTGCCAGCAACAATCCATGTGACCGCATTTTCAACAGAAACACTTGGTCTGAAAGCTATGCTATTTTCTGAGACGGTTTTTCCCGGTGACATACAGTAATTAAAAGTTATTACAGAAAATCAATCTGCCCAGTGACTCTTGCCTCTTCTGAACTCAGAACAATCTTCAGGACGGCTTGCTTCTAAATCAAGCCAGCAACCATCAGAAGCAGATTCTTACCGACTGGGGATCGGCAAACGTCTTCCGTAAAGGGCTTGATAGTAAATACTTTTGTCTTTCTGGGCCATATGGCCTCTGTCTCAGCTCTTCAGCTCTACCTTTGTGGCCCCAAAGCAGCTGTGAATATTATGTAAAAGTGTGGATGATGTTCTGCTCAAATTTAAGTTGACCTAAACTGGGGCAGCCTCAGGCCTTACGCTATAAACTGCTAACATTTCTTTCAGAGTCCTCCAGGCAAACAACCAGTCTTGGTGGGTTCTTTGCAGGGAGAGAGAGTTAGAGAGTATCAAGGTCGGAAATGACAAAGGGAAAAGTTTTTGGACAAAAAAAAAAAAAAAATTAAACCCCAAAACAAAATCAAACAAACGACAAAAAACCCGTCAAAATTTATTTTGGCTTTACCAGAAAAACAGTAACTTAGCAAACTTATGTTTTAAGTCAAAGGAATATGTTTTTTCCTCAAATGAACATTTATAGAAAATTTCAATGTATAAAGGAGATTAAAAATGAGTTGCTATATTTGAAGGGGGAACCTGACCCTTCATCTTCTTTTTTGACCTCTTGTCAACCTCCTACTGCACTTCCAGAAAGTTCCAGGAATTTAAAATCCACCTCTTCAATATAGTAGAAGATGCATCTTAGGGTAATTAGGGTTACAAGACTTAGCAAAAAAAAAAAAAAGAAAGAAAGAAATAGAGGATGCCCAGTTAAATGTGAATTTCAGATCAACAACCTGCACTTTTTAAGTGTAAGCATGTCATATGCAGTATTTGGAACATACATGCTCTAAAAAGTTACTCAGTGTGGATCTGAAATTCACATTTAACCGGGCATTCTTACATTTAACTGGCCACCCTACCTCTACTTTTTTTTTTTTTTAATTTAACCTCTCTGTGCCTCAATTTTCTCATCTGTAAAGTAGGGGACATGATAGTACCTACCTAGGAGGATTTTAAATATTAAGTTAATATCTGTAAAGTGTATAGAAGAGTTCTTGGCACATAATGAGTGCTCTATTAACCCATTAATTCTTCCTATTGTTATGTTATTAGCAGATTAACCATTTTTTACTAGTGGTATTGGTTCTAAATGGTTGTAATAAGACTGACTGATGTAATTGTCACGGACTGAATTGTATTCCCCCCCCCATTCATATGTTGAAGCCCTAACCCCCAATGTGAGTACACAGAGATAGGGCCATTAAAGAGGTAATTAAGGTTAAATAATGTCATAAGGGTGGGATCCAAATGCAGTATGATTGGCGTCCTTATAAGGAGAGAGAGACAGCAGGGATGTGTGTGCACAGTGAAAAGGATAGTAAGGAGGTGGCAATCTACAAGCCAAACAGAGAGGTCTTGAGATAAACCAAACCCGCTGACACCTTGCTCTTGGACTTCCAGCCTCCAGACTATGAGAAAATACATTTCTGTTGCTGAAGCTGCCCAGCCTGTGGTACTTTGTTATGGCAGCTCGAGCAAGCTAATAGAATCATCACGCCTCTGACCTATACTTTCTGAACCCAGAAAGCTTATTTAATGATTTTAACGAATATTTATTCTTCGAAGGAACAGTGCATCATGATTGGGGCTAGGAAGAGAGGTGATTTTTTAAATTCCTTTTAAGGAACCAACACTTTCAGAAATAGAAGAAAGTATTCCATTAAATCTCTTCATTTCTACTGGGCAAACACGTTATCTCACTGTGAGGACAACCCCAAGGCAGCCTGACTTCCAGTGGAGCAAGTGCTTGTTGGACCTATTATCGGACCCATTCCCAAACCAGCTTTCATTGGTGAAAAGGATTCCTCAGGACCATCTTCATTTCCTTGGTATCTAACTCAAAGAAGTATCTTTGCTACATCCACCTAAAACAAAGAATGACATCATCACCCAAGGATTGGATGTAGCTAGGAAGGCTAAGAAATGCTTCATGACTAACCAGGTCAGTGTCCCATTCACTTTAGGGAGAGTGTACGGATTCAGGTACTTCATGACAGCCCTGTAGTCCTCCATGGGCATCCCCCATAATCTGGGCCACCTGCTAGAGAGAATCATCATCCATACCAAAGAGCGAGTGGTAAGCGTTTAGACACCACTTCACATCATCTTCGCCCTGGACACCAAGGGTGTCCTGAAAACCCTGTAAGGCTATTCTCTTCTGGAGGGGGGTCTTTATTGATCTTCTCACAGGTGTGGGACAGGTTTTCCAGGGGACGTGGCGCCAGATATCAGAGAGGTCCCTGTGCAAGATGTCCTTAAGATCTGGGAAGTCATGCAACAAGGAGTCAAGGCTACAGACCAGAAATATGATGTGTTCACACACCCACTTCTTCTGGAGAGTTTCTGGGATATTCTTCAGATATTCTGCAGGAGTTGTTCCTCCCAGAGGGCCCTTATGCTGAGGTCCCTTTCCAGCTTGGTCCAGATGACATAGAGCCTCTTTCCCAGGCCCTGGATGGTTTTGGCAAGTTTCACGAGATTCGTGCTGAGTGTTTGGATGCAATGATGATGAAGAGGCCCTACTGGCTAAGTGGCTTTTCCTCCAGATAGTTCTCCACACTTTGGGCAAAAGCCTTTGTGCTGGGGGGTTGGGAGGAGGTATCCCACAACGCCACAATGGGAAAGTGGGAGAAGGAGTAGCAAGTGTGAGTCTGGGTGGTCCTCACCACTCCAGTGGGACCAAGGCCTCCTCCTTATGCCCAGTTCCCCACAGTGTGTTGATGAAGGAGGACATATCATTGCCAGGGTTCCCAGTCACAGCAATGTTCATTTGGGCACGGGACACTGTCTCTAGGTTCCCTCTAACCATACAGAACACCTCCAGCTACTTCCCTTTTCCTAAGGCTTTTTCAAAGTTCATGGGACCCGCCTCATATAAAATGCTCTGGTCCATATGGTATCACACAGCAGAGGTGAAGGACGTAGATAATGGGGCAGGAGATGACAGGGTTGACTACACCACACTGTTGGCCAGTGGAGTAAACTCACAGGACTTTGAAAATATATTTCCATTGGCCACTTCAGAAATTGAGATGTTATTTAATTTTATTTATTCATTTATTTTTTAGAGGGTGGGGGAAGGGGCAGAGGGAGAGAGAGAATCTTAAACAGGCTCCATGCCTAGCGTGGAATCTGATGTGGAGCTCGATCTCACCACCCTGAGATCATGACCTGGGCCAAAATCAAGAGTTGGCCACTTAATCAACTGAGTCACCCAGGTGCCCCAAGATGTTATTTTAAGTATGAGTTAAATGCGATATTTTAATAAATTGATGTGATACTTCTTTTTATTAAACACTCTAAAATATTTATTTTTGTATTTGTTGAAGTTTTGTGCTTCTTTGACATTTGTAACTCACTTGAAGTTTATTTTTATAATAGTCTCATATTATAAAACGTTCCGATAGATGAAAATAAAGTATCGCAAGGAAGCCAGGCTTTGGCCAAAGTGATACAATTCTCATGCACAGATAAAGAAACTGGTTTGCATCTTAAAATGCTGTTATTTCAAATTTTCTTTTCTTCTTCTTCCTCCTCATCTGTTGCTAGGATTCATGAACTAGTTAAAGAGTAGGCATTTACTTTTAGAATTTGGTGGTATTCATTATTTTAGCTAGACCAGGCAGTTAAATATAAAATACATCAATATTCGGTGTAAAGTGCCCATGACAGCATCTTGGAATTGACTCTCAATGTTGTTGAATATGTTCTTACGCTTTACTTCATATCAAGTTAACTTACTAGTTAATCCCTTTCATTGTTTTGTAAATTCTTTGAGATCTAAATAATGTTCCACACCCTGAAAAAATATAGATTTACTTTCTTCCCTTAAAAGACACTCATCCAGGATTTGCTTCAAAATAATGAGGGAGTGAGGGGGAGTGAAGCAAGATTAGTAGTGAGCTGACTGTTGTAGCTGCGTGATAGGGATTATTATGACATTCTGTCTACTTTGGGCTATGTTTAAAATTTTCCATGTTGTGGTAGATTTCCAATTCTTCATTCCTTTTAAGGAACAGGATTATGTATGCTTGCCCTTGGCTGTTGTGCAGGGCCTCCCACTCTGCTGGGCATAGTGTATGTCCCTTCTTCTCAGATATTGCACTCAGCCCAAGGACATTCTTTGGCCAATGGCATGTGAGCAGACTTGACATGAGATGTCTGAGCAGGCCCTTTAAATGTACTTGCATTTTTTGCATGGTTTGCCCTGGCCTCTTACATTCCCACCATCTGTCATGAGAAGAGTATGACCTAGGTAGCTGATGTTCCTTCAACCATAGGTCCTGTAACGAAGAATGTACAGGGGTGCCTGGGTGGCTCTGTTGGTGAAGCATCTGCCTTCGGCTTGGGGTGTGGTCTTGGGGTCCTGGGATTGTGTCGGCCTCTCTTCTCTGCAGAGAGTCTGCTGCTCCCTCTTCCCCTGTGCTTTCTCTCACTCTCTCTCTCAGGTAAAATAAATAAAATCTGAAGAAGAAGGAGGAGGAGGAGGATTCACAAATTGGGGTAATTCGCAAATTGAGGTCCAGTCCAGCTCAGCTCAGCCCAGCTGAAAATGGCCAAACCACAGCCAACCAGCAGACCTGAGATAGTAAAAACAATGTTTGCTGTTTTAAGCCCTGAAATTTTGGGCTTGTTTGTTATAGAGCATTGTCACCAGAGAAACCTGACTTTTTACACATAAGTACTTTTTCTAAATAAAGAAAAACACTATAAGAAATCTTCTCTACACTGAGAATTGTATGCTACAAAGTAGGTTGATAGAATTAAACTTGATTTCAGTTGCTGGGCTGGTTTCCCATCTAGAGTTCTTCAGTATCCATTTAGCAAAATTTCAAGCTAGTAGCTGATTCTACCATTGGCCCCAGGTGCAGAGAGCATGCTCCAGATTTGTTCCCCATGAAGGTTAATTTCATGTGTCAACGTGACTAGACCACAGGATGCCCAGATTTTTGGTTAAACATGATTACTGGAGTGTCTGTGAGGGTTTTTTTTTTTTCTGGAATGGATTAGCATTTGAATCAGCAGACCAAGTGAAGCAGATTGCTCGGCCCAGGGTGGATGGGCCTTACCCATCCCCCATACCTGAATAGAACAAACCGGTGGAGGAAGGGAGAATTTCCTTTCTCTGCCTGACTGTGAGCTGCCACAGCAGTCTTCTGCTCTTGACTGAGACTAATGGAGCCCCTGGTTCTCAGCAGTCTTCTGCTCTTGACTGAGACTTATGGAGCCCCTGGTTCTCAAGTCTTCAGGCTCAGACAGGAATTAAACCACTGACTTTCCTGGCTCTCTAGCTTGCAGACAGCAGATTGTGGGACTTCTTAGGCTCCATGACTGCATGAGTCAGTTCCTTATAATAAATAAATAAATACACACGCACACATATATAAACATATATATGTATATGTGTGTGTGTGTGTATATATATATATAACCATAAAAACATATCTATATCTCCTATCGGTTCTGTTTCTCTGGGGAGCCCTGATGAACATACCCCAGGAAATGAAGAAGCGGAAGTGTTTATCTACTGATTTCAGGTTCTCAATGGTTGAGGGCTGCTCCTGGTGGCATTAAATCCCCAACTTCCTGGCTGCATTTCAGGAGAGCTGAGCAAATTTCTGAGGTGCTGAAGAAAGCCCTCACACAGTTCGAAGGAGAGACGCACCTGCTTCAGGTGGGGAGCTGATGGAGTGGTCAGGGACGGTCCCCGCTACAGCAGCAGATGACTCAGTGTTGGGCTGAGTGTACGTGGGTGGGGGCAAACAGCAGCTGTGATAATTATTTGACTAGACCCAGAATGGAAGTAACTTGGGAAAATACTCTTGTACCCAGCGTTTCAGATGAGTTAACATTTAGGCTTTATATCCTACCACCCCCAGAGTCTATCTCAAGTCCTGAGGGAAGAGGAAAAGAACTGCAAGGTCAAAAAAACCAAAACGACATCCCCCTGGGCCTCCTCTCTTTCCCTAGTGCCGCTCTGCCTCGCAGGAGCAAAGAAGCTAAATGCAGGTCTATGCAGGGGGAGGCACGGCTGGGAGCATCTTCCGCACCCACCCCCAAATACATGTTAGGATGGAGTAAACACATTATGGGATGTTGAGTCAATGAAATGGGTTCCACTGGGCACCTGTCATGACATTCCTATCTATCCATCATCGAAGCAGGAGCTGTTGGCCATCAACAAGGTTCAGAGGTACTTTGAGAACTGTTTCTTGGCCCCCGGGTGAAGAGAACAGTGGGATGGATCCGGGTTAGATGGGGTGTGGCACTTCTCTGAAATGTCACTGCTGGGGTGAGGCGAGTGTTAGAAAGAAGGTGATGGAGAAGGAGCCCTAAGTGGAGGAAACTGAAGGTGTAGTGTAAACAGAGGGAGCTAATGACTAGCCCAGGTCAAGCCAGACCAGAAGCCAAGGGGTGGAATGTAGTGAGGGTACTGGAAGGCACAGACCCAGAGATGAACCCTTACTGAGCAGAAGGTACCCAGGGAATGCCCATTACCCATAAGCCTCCTCCAGCCTCCTTCATCTTCCTCAAAGTGGATTGACGGATCACTTCCAGAACTTACACTTGGCCATAATTCTTTCACTTCTTCCTTCTTAGACCTCTGCTTTCTGCCTATGTGTAGATAAATGCTTTGAAAGCAAGGTTATAGCCACATGCTCTGCACAGACACTTTCTGATCAGAACATTCAACCAAGCCAGTTGATCAAGTCTCTCTGCAAAGCGGTAGGGGCTGCAGAAAGCACAAATATCGGTCTCCCTGATAAGACTTCAGGCATGGAAACCTGCTGCCAGCTGGTTGGAAAGAAAGCCGTGTCTGTGGCACTTCTGTCAGAACGCCCAGACATGGCCGAGTGAGGTCTTCTTAAGATCTGTTCGTTATTTTTCCAGGGTCCAGGCTCTTTGGTATTCTTCACTGTGTTATATCTGACGTGCAACACTGCATAAGTTGAAGGTGTAGAACACTGATTTGATTATTTTTGTTGCAATATGTTTGCCATATAATGTTAGCTAACACCTGTGTAGGGTCACATAATTATCATTTCTTGGAGCATTGGGAACAATTAAAATCTAGTCTCTTTGCAAGTTCTGCATTTAAAGATGCAATTTGTTGTCTAATCACTGTACTGTGTATAAGGTCTCCAAGACTAGGCTCTGTTGCTAACTTAAGAATAATGTACTAAATCATTCACTATGCCCCATAGACAGAAGTGCAAAATTTCTTGTGGAGCCCTGGTACGATTCCACTTCTGGCTCACAATCCAGGCAGCCTGGGGCGTCCCACTCTGTAGCCTCTCCAGTTAGGAAGGGAACCGCTCTGCAACATAAGTCCACACTATGAATGCTACCTGTTCTGGAGTGCTTGAGTCAAATTTATTTTTCTTTCTTTCTTTTTTTTTTTTTGTAAAAAAAAAGATCTTATTTATTTGAGAGAGAGCATGCGCAGGGGAAGGGCAGAGGGAGAAGTAGGCTCCCCACTGAGCAGGGAGCCCAACATGGGACTCTATCCCAGGACCCTGGGATCATGACCTGAGCCAAAGGCAGACACTTAATTGATTGAGCTACCCAGGAACCACCTACCTGAGCCAAATTCCTAAAATGGCACTTTCCTCAAAGTCAAGATGGCAGGGCCTTAATTTCCTAATCTGTACAGTGGTTACCAACAAAGATCATGTCTAGATCAAAAACCAATTTTGAAAGTTATGTAAGTCAAAAGATTAGAAGACAAACAGAACAGTCCGGAGTGCTGTAAGAATATGAGATCTTATGGAATCTGCGTCCCAGAGGAATCTTTTTGGGAAGGCAGTATTATCCCCCAAATAATTCACTAATCGCGGAATTTCAAGGGCCTGGAAATAGGGCAGCCCCAGCAGTACTTCAGATTGTGCTATAAACCTGAATTTACCTGTTCCATCTCTGCTTGTAGCCAAGTCTGATGTTCTCACTGCTTAAAAGCCCACAGGCATACCGATCAGCTCGTTAAGGCAAACGAGCAATACATTGGTCGGCTTCATAACAAAAACTTGCACACTGGCTTCGAGTCCAGCAGGCATTTTTTTAAGCACACACTCTATGCCAGATATTATTCAGAGCTATTTGGGCTTCAAAGTCAGGGGTGGTTCTCAATGATCTTTCCTTTCTGGCTTACTGTAGGCTCCTACCAAATCTGTAGGAATAAAAGTGAGTCAGATAATGTCTCATCAGACTGTAGGCGAGCGAAGAGGAGATGAAGCAGAATGCAAACACGGGCCAAGGGGGAGGAAATGTCCCCGTTTCAGAGACCAGCCGACGCTGCCTGCCACCGACCCCGTAGAGCTGCTCCCCACATGCGCGGTGGTTCCCACCCCGCTCTTCACAGGCTCTCTTCCTGGCACGGGTTTGATGGCAAATTTAGGTTAGCGCCTCTGACAACTAGAGAAATACGAATTCATTTTCTGAGGTTTTGCTAAACCTTTCATTGCCACGGCTGGAGTGTCCCATTTCATAGGGAGGTTCCTACTTGCGGTGACAGTGATAGCAGAAACGAAAACAACTTCGGGTTCATCTTACTTTCCATACTGAAGCCTTGGCCTTCCTAAGTTAGAACTTCCCTGCCCCCACCAATCTTATTCACAAGAATAGATCCGATGTGCTCTTTGTTATGTCAAGCTGTCAGTTATCCTTGGCAAGTGTGGCCAGCAGGGGTGGGAGGGGGGCGGCGGGGGATAGACTGAGTAAGTTGGGTGGAAGGCTGATTCCTGCCTCTTAGTTGTGTTTGGACTTCTTTGCCCACCAGACCTCTCCTAGCAGATGCTAATGAGTCGTCATATTGGGAAGATCTTTCTTGTCACTGTCTTTCGTTGCCTCTGCCTTTTTTCTTGTTTCACGGCAGAATGGGGCAGACAGAGGAGGGAGGCTACAGCAAGGGACTTAGGTAATTCAGAGACTTGGAGAAGAGTTGATGGACTTACATGACTCTATCCTAATTATTTCCCCCTTGGGCTCCAATTACAAGTTAGGAACTTTCAGGCTCTCCACAGATTTATCATCTTCCAATTCCCATGGATATAAAAACCAAAGGGCCTGATCCTGAAGCTTAACATTGTTCCTCATGCCAACAGAAGGCTTAAAGGATTAGATCACGAGGAGTGCAGAGAGGATCGTTTCTGTCTTAAGTGGGTAAAAAACGACCTCAAATTTGGCAGAGCATCCCTTGCTGGAAAATCTCCCCATTCTCATCATCGTCAAAAGGCCTGCAGTGTTATTATTTCTTACAATGACACTGTGACCTTTGGACACAAGGCAAAGGCCGCCAGGGATCAAAATTATGATTGCTTCACACACATATGGCCACTTTACATTAGCATTTTGCAGAGTCCTAACTTTCTTATCCTCTTTTGATGTGTTCTTAAAACATTTGGAGAAAGTCGGGCTACCCCCCTCCCCATATGTTTTCAGCATGGGGGGTCATAGACATTTTCTGTGAAATGGCACAAATCAAAGCCAAAGTCCCACTTGGATCACATTAGCTCCAGCTTACTGAGTGCTTATGTAGAGGTAGGCATTGTTTTAAGGTGCCCTGGTCAAGGCACATGGTATACTCCAAATGGGGAGTTGAAGGATGTTTAGTGAAGGGGTTATTCGGGGGAAAAAATAGTGGAAATTTTTCTGTTAGCAATAGCCTTTACTGCTGACTGGCCTGAAAGGTGGGGGGGAGTTGTAGCTTGTGAGAATTCTAGGAAGGGCCACCAGGGAGGAGAAGTAGGCAACTGCCAAACTTTTGGGACTTCTAATCTCCTGGATGTGCTTCTCATTGGTCAAATCCGATTGGAAGCCAGAGGCAAGAGAAGGGAGGGGGTGGTATAGTCATCAGAGATCAGCTTTCTGGGGCATGTGGCTGGGCTAGGCTGGATCTCATATGCACTTTGTCGTTATCATAATTGTTGTACAGAGCAACGGAGAGTTTACATAACTGGCCTCAGTCACCCAGATAGGGAGTGACAGACCCAAGATTTGAACACACAGAGTCTCCTTCTAGAGCCTGAATTCCCAGTGGCCATGCTCGCCTGCCATTGGGTGCCTCTGGGCACAAGACACTTAAAGAAGCCCAGAACGCCTCTAGATCAATGCTGTTCTGCTTATCTGTCACTTAGCAGCTGTACCTTCATCCGCAGGTGTCCCAACAGACCTTATGTTACAGGAGGTCGAGGACCTTTTGTCCATTTCATTCAGAGCTGGATTTCTTAGCACGGAGCTCATAGTAGACATCAACTCAGCATTTTTTTCCTAATGTCTTTTCGAATGAATGAATGAATTTGTGGAGAACCTTCCATTGACCAGATTCTTGCCAGCTGCTGCCCTGCTCCTTTCTTTAGAGTGGCTTTCAGTAAACACTGCTGTTGACTTGCCTCCAAGAATCATCTTTTCTTGGAGTAGAAGTTCCTTATCTCAGTTCTGCAGCCTGAATGGGCAGGAGTTTGGAGCCTCTGGCCATGACCGTGAGGTGGTGGAATAAAGGGGTCCAGGAGGCATGGCGGTCTCTCCTCCCATCATCCTCTGCTCGTGGCTTGTGCTCACTGTGGGCTGCCTCTCCTCTCAGGCACGGACCGGGCTGCTCCTGCTGCTGCCTCCAGACAAAAGAGCACGTGCACCTTGGAGACAATTTCTGTGTTCCGTTTGCTTCAGCTTTGTTTTCTGCCTCTTTCTTTCTGTGTTTCCCTTTCTTGGCCCCAAATCTACCACTGAAAAGCGATACCCGGGCTTGGGCTAGGCCATATGTGGTCTTTATTTCTCGCATTTTTCCAAACTGGGAAAACTCCAGCTCATTGAGCGGTTGGACTTCATTAACCAAGGCTCGGAGGCCGTTGGTTGTACTTGGCGGGAGGAAGCCAGCCGGGGCAGCACAGAAGGTTTCCAGGGGCGGATTTATCTGCCGCAGAACAGAATACTTGAAAACATAGATGCTGAATCTCTCCTTTCTATTAGCATCCTGTATGGATTCAGAAGAAATCAGTAATGTGATTCTGTCTCCTACTCTGGGAGCTAGGAAAATACTGCAGTTCTTTGACACATTCTGGATTATTGATGGCTTCCTAAGTACTCTCAGAAAGGAGAATCCCTTGCCCTTTGTTTTGGGGGAACCCTTCAATTTCCAATATAGTATCCTTCAGCTGAGAAGTGTGTACGTGTGTGTTATGTGGGGGGATGAATCTTAAAGTGTCGTTTGGTTGATTTCCCTGTCTCTGAGCCTTTCCACATCATCCAAGATAGGTCTCCTTTTAGTTTCCAAAAAATAAAGTGTCCTGACACTTTCTTTGGAGCGTGTATGATGAACTGGTGTTTTAGAGCCTTTGTCTAAGTAATTTAACATGTTTAAAACCTAATTATTTTAACTCTAAAGAGTAATTTTAACATGATCTTTTTCTTATGAAGTTTTCTATAATATACAAGGTAGGATGAATCCTACAATGAATTCCCACGTTCCCATCCCCCGGATTCAACAATTACCAAGATTTTGCCACACTTGGTTTATGTATTTATTTTTTTCCTCTTAATAAGAAGTTTTATTGTGAAACTATTCTAAAGCAAATCCCAGAAATATCATTTCATGCCTATGTACTGCAGGTAATAAAAACTATGGCCATTGGTGACCATCGCAATAGTGCCAATTTATAGTAATTTTTAAAGTAATAGTAACAGCAACCGTTACATTGTTAAGCAACAGTTATGTACCACGAACTTTACATTTTGTTTCAGTTAGGGCATGTTTGTGACAAGAGACTGAAGTCCATTGAAACTAGTTTTAAAAAGCGGGATTAAAGCACGAGTATCTCCCTGAACATTAGGACACAAAGGTAGTGAGGTTGAATGCAAGGGAATGAAACCTGGAAATAGAAAGTTGTTGGCATTAGGGGATTCCCAAGCTGCCATGTGTTTCTCTACAAATCTGTAGCAAAAGAAATCTCGGGGCCCCTCATTTCTTTTCTATCTTGTATATTCCTGCCCATATCCCGCTTGTGCCCAGCTGCCAGAAGGACGCTAGTGTCTGATACACAGCCAGGAAGTTGTTAGACCAACTTCGAGCCGAAGCTCCATTTTCAACAATATGTTCCCAATGACACTTCCTGAGACTTGCTGGTCTTGATGTTCAAGTTCCAAAGTTCTGGCTTAGCAGGAATGGGGTTGCCCATCTCTGTGTGTGGTTGTTTTCTTTCCCAGTCTCATCCTCTGATGCTGGAGGATTCCAAAGAAAAGGAATCTGCTGCCATTGCTTAGCACATACAGTGGGAAACAAGGGATCCTTTACCTCCCCTGTCTCTGCGGCTCATCCGTTAGGGGGTGTGGATGTGTGAGGGACTGAGGTGTGTACGCAGCTTGGAAGCGGAGGTGGGGTGGCTCCGTGGGCAGGACTTACGACTTTAGACCTGTGCTCATGAGCAGAGAATGCCAGCTGCCATGAAGCATAGGTCCAGGAGGGCTCCGTTCCAACAGAGAGGGACTGCTTTCACTCTCGCCACATAAGTATCTTGCCATGTGTTCATTATGCTCAGTCTGCAAACCAGCGTCCCCCACCTTTGCTTGTGGTCCAAACAGGTGGCTCAAATCCAAGTGCCTTGCATGCGCTAACTAGAGATTCCATGTTCCATTTTCAATTTTTCAGGGAGAAAGATGCAGTTGGCCCACAACAGACTGCATCCGGTGTCCATGCTTTGCCCAATCAGTTGTGGCCAGAGGAGAGGAGGTGGACAGACCTGCACAGGTTCCCCCCTGGAGTTGGGGGCAACAGGTAGCAGGCCACATTTGGCCAGTGGGCCATAGTTTGCTGACCTATGGTTTACATTATTCTCATTCTAATATTAATTTTTTTCATCCCATACACATCGAGAGGACAGCAAATATAAATGAGGTGTTGTGGCAAGCACGACATGTATAACAGAACTTGCTTTCATGGAAAGCATTTGTAGGAGGATATATTTGTCAAATAATCACACCAAAATTTTAAAAATCACCATCGTGATAAAGGCCACTAAAGAAAAGACAAAGGAACTTTGAGCGTATGTTACAAGGAGAGTTGATCTTGGGGGAGGGGGGCGTCCAAGAAAGCTACTCTGTATTGAGGTAACACTCTGTAGGCGTGATCATGAGCTCCCCAGCTGGAATTAATTCACTGACGTAATGCTCATCAGCTCTGCTATGAGTGTCTACTCTCGTGGTGTCCAGCCAGGCTTACTTACGTGTCCAGACATGTGGATTTTCGCTGGGATGAGCCATCCTACGTTTGTCCCCCCCCTCCCCCCCCCCCGGTGTTTTATCTCCTTTCTAACAAGCTGCCTTTTTAATTTGCTGAGGATCATACTGAATTCTAGTCTGGTCCCTTGAGCCCTTAGGAGCTCCAACTAGTTTCATTTTGCTTGCCATTTTAATCCTTATTAATCCTCAGTTCCTTCAGCCAGGCGATTGATAGAGACATGTTATACCCGGAATAAAATTTCCTTCCCTTCTAGTGCATGGTGTTCCTGCAGTTCTAGGAATCTAAAGATGGTTGATTCCATTTTCTTTGCCCGGAAGAGCAGCACATACTCCCTTCAGTTGGCACTGGTACAGTGCTCAGCCTAAACAAGGGGGTCAGGACATCTCAGGATACAGCTTTCGGATGTAAGATACACTTGTCTCCAATGCATCCAGGTACTTGATGCAGAATATGTCACTGACATGACTGATGTTCATTTAAGCTCTCAAGCCTCAGAGTCATAGTTGCAAATATTGGACTTAGAGTCAGAAAACAAAGATTCAAAGTTTAGCCCTGCAACTTCCACAGCGAAGTGACTGCAAGTCCTGCTAGCTTTCAGTGTCTTCGTGTGGAGCAGGAGAACAATGCTTCTCCTACAAAATTATAGGGTCAAGGTGCACAGAAATCTGTTTTCATTAGATGGGAGCATCTTGTGGCTCCTGTGATAATAAATCTAGCAAAGTCATTCGATTAGTAGATTTGATTTCTATGAGTACTTGTAACATTATAGGTGAAGACCCGGAGAACATCAGTCTAAGGAAGACAATCACATTTAATTTGGTTATTACATTGGTCACAGAGTGTGGCAGTTTTAGAAAATGGTCCAAATATCTTTGCTCTTCCTCCCATTGAAAGGGGTCTAATCCCCTTTCCTCAGATTTGGGCGGGCTTGTGTGTCATGCATAGCAAATCGAATGCAACAGAAAGCAGCTGTGCTACATGACTTCTGAGGCCATATTAGCCCCTATCCCACGTTCTTGGGGGATGCTCACTAGGGGGAAGCTAGAGGTTAGACACCTTACCCATGTGGTCACCATGCTGGGGAAGCACATGTCAGTGTTTCCAGTCAGCAGCTCCCGCTGAGCCCAGCTGAGAGTCGACACTACCCACCAGCCATACCTGGTGAACCAACTTGGTTGCCCAGCCCAGTTGAGCCTCCAGGTGACGGCAGCCCAGCCAACATCTGATTGCGACTGCGTGAGAGACCCCCAGATAACTGTCCAGCTGGGCCATTCCCAAATTTCTGACCCACAAAACCAAGAGAGAGGGGAAAAAAGGAAGCTGCTGGGTCCTGGGGTGATTTGTTATATAGCCACACTGCCAACAATAATAACTAGAAGCTGTAGACACAATGGCAAGTGGATGGGACTGTGGACCAGGTTGTCAGTAGAGATGCTGCTGGTGGTGACAAAACGCAACTTTAAAACGTTAGATTTACACATATTGGTTGTGACTTCTTTGTGTCTCTAGGACAGAATCAAACGAGAGGCACAATGGAGGCCATGGGTTGAGGTCCAAGCCTCAGTTAACTCTCATTCCCGCTGGGGTGTTGGAGATGATGTTTTAAGTGCAATATCGATTCTTTTGAGCATGTAACAATCATAATAGCCTCAGGCAAGGTGTGGTTTCACCTCTGTACAGTATCTATGAAGGATAGACCGCATCTGAAACTTAGACAATGCTTTAAAATGTATACATTTGCTTATGATAAAAAACTGAAAAAGCTGAGAAAGGAAGAGTCTAGTTAGAAATACATCTATGCAAACCCACTTTTATAAAACTGTTTTAATCTGGTTAACTTCAATTGGCTGTCTATGACAAAATCAAGATGGAATTTTTTTCACGCGTGCAGGAGAGTAAGGAGAGTAAGGTAATGGGATCTCTAAACTTTGAAGGGTTGCTACAGGGATCCTCAAGTGTTTTGTTTGGTTTATAAGTAAATGTTTTATTGAAGTATTATATACACACACACACACATACAGAAAAGTGCACTAAGAGCAGTTCAGTGAATTTTTTACAAGCTGACCGGGGGAATGAGAGCCCAGGTCTGAAAATGGAACATTACTATTTCTCCAGGAATGCACTTGTACCCACCTCTAGTCACAACGCAACCTTCAAAGGTAACCATCATTCTAACTTCTCACACAATAGATTAATTTGGCCTGTTTTTAAACTTTTAAAAAATATTGTTTGTATGTATTGTTTTGTTCTGGTGGCTTCTGCTCAATATTATATTTGTGAAATTTACACATGCAGTCAGATATAATTGGTGTTTGTCCATTCTCATTGCAGCATAATATTCCATTGTGCCAATATACCATAGATTTACTTATTCATTCTTCTATCGATCGTCTCAATAATATTTTATTCAAATTAATGAAGAATGTGCAGCTCTCATTGGAATCAGTCCACTGAAGATCTTGAGCGTCCAATGTGGTAGTTTTTTGGAATATGGTCTCACTGCGATCTTATCGTTGATCTTCCTCTGTGGAGACTCTTTGAACTGCAACCATTATCTTTGATGAATTTTTTAATGGCAAAAAGAAAAGTAAAGTTGTCTCTATACCAAGTTAATGACTTCAAGTGAGTCATTAAAATCCTTTTGGGGTTGTATGCTTTGGGATGTGGCTCTAAAAAGTGTCAGTGGTTCCTATCGAAGGTAAGTTTATGGCAAAGAAAATTTTGAGTCAAGAAAATCTTTGTGCTCATGAGGTTTCTTTCACAGGATAGCCAAATCAAATTTCCGAATGACAGTTTGCAGTTTTTGTGGGCTTGTGAAGGATAAGTTCATGTTAGCTTCAGAAGCCACCGCATAAGGCAACTCTCTTTATGTGAAAATACCAAGTGACATTAGATTCATTAGGAAATAGAATCCATGCAATTCACACCTGTTTGAAAAAAGCAGGCTCATTAACACTTTCCAACAGCAATGCTAACTACAGAAAACAAAGGAGATCTTCTGGCATCAAGGAGGGTTTGGGGCAAGAACAGGCTATGACATCTGGCTACCACTTAAATCCCTATCTAACTAGGTGACTCTTCTTCTGTATAAAGCTTGGGGACTTTCTGTTAAGCATAAAGATCCTCTACTTAGATTTCGTCACACACACCTTTATGCAATGCTATTTTAGGGAGATTTCTACCCCAGAAACCTCTAATTAATCCAGCATCAACTCTACATGTTGCCGTAAGATAAATTCTTTTTTTCAGGAGTTAATTTCTTAAAACCTAGTTAGTTTCTTAAAACCTTCTTGCCTAGCTCATATTTTTTTATTCGTGGGGATGATCTTGTATTAATTGAGGTAATATTAACTGATGTAACAAATAATCCCCCAAATATGAGTGGTTCAACATAAGACACATTTATTTGTTGCTCTCATAATGGTCTAATGCTGGCCTTCCTGGTCAGAGATGGCTTTCCAGGTGACATTGGAGAGTTCAGTTTCCTTTCATTTTGTGTTTCTGCCTTCCCAGAACCTCAGTGTCCTTTGCAATTTAGACAGCAAATGGGGAAAGAGAAAATAGAGAGAAGATACTTCGGTCCGGAAAGGATACGCATCACCTCCATTCACTGGGTAGGAACTAATCACATGGGCCTGTCTGGATGCATGGGGTTCTGGGAAATGTAATCTCCTGCTGGGCAGCTGCTTTATGGTAAGTACCCTATGACAGTGTAGGGAACACACATTTTGGTGGAGAAACATCAATAACAGAAGGTGTTGGCTATTACATTTTACCTTATTTTATAAGAGACGATTATAACAACAACTAACACTTGTTGAATTTTAAGTAAAGTACGCAACACTAAGGCTTCAAAATTTGGTGTGCAAAACTATATAATTTTATTTCCTGTAACTTGAAACAATTTGCATTTTGAAGCTCTATCCTTCTAGTACAGCAAGATGACTTATTTGGGGTCCCTAAGGTATTCATTTCCCAGAATGTATGCCAGAGTTCCAGAATGCATTTCTGAGATGTTGGGGACAGGATAGGAATCTTGTCATTGACCCACCTGTTGACTTATGTCCTCAGAGATGTCCACTATAGCAGAAATTATACCCTTTCATTCTACCGATTTTGTCATGCTATTCTCAGGGCATGGAGATTTTCCCATGTCTTCCCCCAAATGATTCCTCTAGAAAAGAAGTATTGAAGTCATAGGGTGCTGTTTCCCTTTGTTCTGAGATCCCAGATCCCTTTTGAGTACCACTCTCTGAATCCTAACCCCCACACGGAGGAGTTTAGCTAGAAATTCTAAGAAGAAAAATCCTTCTTTCATGTTTCTGATCAAGATGTTTTGTCTAACCCCAAATCCTCCTTTTTCTTCCCCCTGAAGAATATGACTTGGAATATGAAATCTCCTTGAATTGCTATATCTGTGACTTTGAGCAAATCACTTAATCTCACTATGTCTCACTTTCCCCATCTGCAGAGTAAAAATAATGACACATCTCTTACAGATGTTTGGGAAGTTTAGCTGATGATGAATTGAGCACCAAGAAGGTAATTAAGTCAGTTATCTGTGGTTGCAATAATATACAACAGTGCAACGGATGACCACTGGACAACAGGGGCATACCGCAATAGATCGATCACTCACACATCTGAGGTCAGCTTGGGGTTCAGCTGGGCAGCTCTGCTGATCTTGACTGGACTCTTTTATGTGTCTCGGGTTAAGCTGACTGTCAGCTGATCTAGGCTGGCCTTGGCTGGGATGGCTGAGTGATTCAGCTCTGTTCCATCTATGTCTCATCCTCTAGCAGGTTAGCCTGAAAATGTTGTCATGGTGATAACAGAGGCACAAGAGAGCAATGGAAGCACATAAATTCTCTAAAGGCAAGGCTCAGAAGTAGCACACCATCACTTCTTTTGCATTCTGTTAACTGAAGCAAATCATGTAGCCTAGCCCAGATTTAAGGACTGGGGGAATTGACTATCTTTCTTCATGGAAGAAATTCAAAGTCATGTGGCAAGGAATATAGAAATAGAGAGGTAAAATAATTGGCCATTATCACACTCAGCCTTCCACACTAATCAATAAATTTTAGTTCAATCTGAGGTACATTTGGGCATATTAAAACACAGAATTCACTTAAAAATCCCTCTGGAGGGGAGGTTAAGATGNATCAATTTCGTCAGCTCAGCCTCTCCCTCTTCTCTCCCATAGGACGAATATCTAGCTACCTTCTGGAAAGGAAAATGGTGAATGGATACCTTTCAGTGGAGAAAGGCCTGCTTTTCGGCCAGAGATGGTCCCTTACTGCCCAAATGTCCATGATTAGTAGATTAGCAAGGTCCAGCTCACCTCCCCTTCTCCCTCAGCAAAAGGAAGGTCACCTTCTGGTCTCTAAATAAAGTTTAACATTGCTGTATTCAGAGGGACAGGCAAAAAAATTCCATCAATATAGTGATCTTGCACACCTGCCAAAGTCCTAGTTTGGTCTCCAGGTGTGGTAGGAGTGGCCTGGGTGTTCCCATGGACCTTTACTTCCTAATTTTTGTTCATTACACTGACTCTGAGGATGAATATAGGGTTAGATGAGCTCAGAAGTCATGGTATGATGGGAGAGGCAGTGAGGAACTTCTATTGGGACTCCCGTTTGCTCTCCCCCAGAATATCTGAAATAAAACATTCCCCATATTATAAAGCTGATTCCCTTCTGAAATCTCCATGCTGTCTGCCTGTGGTATTCATAATCCTTCTAGAAATATATCTGTGACTGTTTTTCTAGTAAGCAAATTGCTCTGGTCCTGTTTGCTAAAAGAGTACTTGCCTTCTACCTGTTCAGAGCTTTAGTAGAAAGCTTTTTGTACACTAATTTTCCTAATAGTCTTGAGGTCTATGGGTGAGTGGCCTTGGTGTATACCCTTCCCATAAAATTCCTTTCCATACAGTAGGACTTCAATAGATACATCTTCCTGTTTAAAAGTTAACCTATCTTTTTTCTTTATATGCTCTACCATGTAATTTAGAAAGATGTGTCTTGATGTGCATGCTTTGTTGACTTAACATATAATGAACAATTTCCCTTTCCGCTACATTTACATTTAAAATGCTATTTTAGTCCTAACAAAACATCCCATTGCATATATGGACAGAAATTCACTTAATGAAATCTTTTCGTTGAGAAACTAGATGTTTTCTGGTTTGTCATGATTATAAACCAAGAAGAAACTGTCGTATTTCCACAACAGATTCTTGCTGGTACGCTACTGTAACTGTATTAGATATTTCCACCATGCAGGTGACTGAGTTGAGAAGCTATTATAACAGACACCTGGTTATTACCCCAGAGCCTCAACTCATTCTAACCAAACTAAGCTATAATCCTCTACACGGGGGAGTCTTGAAAATCTATATCCATGTGAAGAGAGGGCGGGTGCCCTCCAGCTTATTTCTATGGTCAGAATTTTCGATAATTGTACTTTATTGGATTCCCACAATGGTTGTGTGAAGACAGGAAGACAGATGTGATAAGCACTTGGCCCAAGTCCCGTTCCTATAAAGTGGGGTCTGTCCTCCAGCTCAGGCTTTCTGACCCCCAGGCTGGGATCTTCCACTGGAGTATGTTACAAAAACTTATTTGTACTAGCAATAAGAGTCACAGGTAACTTTCACTGGGCTTCTATTATATGCTAGACTGTGTTCTCAGTGCTTTACATATATTAATTCAGTCAATCTTCAAAACAACTACTGCATGTAGNGCTGCATCTGTAGTTGGGTGTTATTATTTTTATCATCACCGTCATCGGTATTTTACTGAAGTGGCAACTGAAAGAGATTAAATAATTTGTCAAGGCCACATGGCTGGTGAGTAAAAGAGCTGCAATTTGAACTCAATTTGAACTNACTGCATGTAGTTGGGTGTTATTATTTTTATCATCACCGTCATCGGTATTTTACTGAAGTGGCAACTGAGAGAGATTAAATAATTTGTCAAGGCCACATGGCTGGTGAGTAAAAGAGCTGCAATTTGAACTCAATTTGAACTCAATTACGAGCCCAAACTCTTGACCCCTGCAATACATGGATAGATATTGACTGATGTGCATAATTTAAGGTAAACACACAGTCAGCCTAGAACCTCACTATCGATATCATTGCCATGTTAAATCCTGGTAAATTCACTATCTTTTTGTTTTCTCTATAGCTCTCCTTTGTGCATTCTTGTGCATGTGCATGCATGTGTGCACGCTCACACACACACACACATGCACACACACACACACATGCACACAATTTGAGTATTACTCAACCTACGTTCAGATTACAACCCAAAGAATGTTCTTATCATCAAAACAAAGTAATCCCTTCTGGTAATCCTTCTCTGCCCCTACAAATCTCTTCTGTACCAATCTCCCTCAGTCTTAGCGTCTTCAGCCATAAACGATAAATTAATTGTTCATCTGGATTTTATTTCTACTTTAAAATATTTATTATTTCCTTCTTATTGCAAAAGTAGTATACATTTACAGAAAAAAAATCAGGAAAACCAGAAAGTATGGAAAATAAAGTAAAATCACCCGTAATCTCTCTGCTTCCCAGAGATAAGCACCGTTTACATTTTTTTCCTATCTCCTTCCACACATCCTTCATATAAGGAGATCATACCACAGTTCTAGTTTGTACTGGTTCTTTTCACTTAATGTATCGTGAAACTTCTCATGTTTTGTTAACTACATTGTGACTTTTCACATCTACATAGTATCCTATTATATTAATTAATATAATAACTAAATAGATGGGCATCCTTTCACACATGTAGGTGTCCCATTCCTGGTCATTTCTTTAGGAACGAGTCCTAGAAGTGGCATTGCTAGAGCTAAAGTGTCTGTTTTTTGGCTCTTAGTAACAGTTGTCAAATTCGACTCTACAAACACCTGTTAGCTGACAGTTCTGTGAGGATTTAAAGGGAATGCCTGAACCCTTTTTGCGGCCACCCCTACAAGGGCCACAGCTGGTTCACACTCTCCTGGTCCACCCTGGCTGCTCCAAGCTGTGTAGGTGACCTTGGAGTTGCTGTGGGATCACTGAAACCCACCTCCCCACAAGCAGACAGACTCATCCCTGCTCACTCTGAGGTTGTTATTGATCCCATTTTACAACAACAACAGAAGACTTACTATTAGGGAACGATCTCCTTCCCACAGGCTCCGGGAATCAAACCCGCTTTCCTTGCAGCCACCTGACACACTACTTTGGAAGTGGCCAGGTGAGGCTGCCCTGTCTGATTCTATCAACGCCACACAACCAGCCTTTGATTTTCCTAAGAACACGTTTCTCCTGACTCGACTTTTTACAAGTTCAGAAATACCTATGTAGTTAGCTCTTTTTCGAACCTGCATCATAAAAACTTGGCTAAAATGAAAAGTGGCAGTCAAGATTTCAAGGTAAATGAATTTAATCTTAAATTGTTAGCTGAAATATTTATGGACCTTTTAGATGTTAGATGGCAAGACACAATGTCTGTTTTCAATGAGGTCACAGTCTAGAAGAGGAGGCAGAGAACCAGACCAATACACAGAGAACTTGGGACCCATGTAATAAGCAGAATATTACACGGGACTTTTTCTGTTGTCTTTGAATGATGGACAGTAGCAGATAAATATGACACAGTTACAAAAATGTTGCCAGACACCTTTCAGAGGGGACAGGACCAGCATTGCTCCTCCAAGCATCTTATTCTCCTCCTGCCAGCCCATATAAAAGGACTTAGTGGAATTTGTTGGAGAGTTTGGGATTGTGCTTCCAGGTGGAAAGTTACTCCTTCACATGGAAAATGGGAAGGGGGCACTCTTTCTTCCCGCCAGCCAAGTGAGAAAGGCTCACAAGCCTAGTCTTCTGAAAGACAGAGGGTCACTCTCTGTGCCTGACTGCCCTGTGCATTTGTCGTTCTGGTCACTGGACTTTTGAAACAGGTTAAAGTAATTGGTGAGAGATGGCGGGGGGAGTGGAAGAGTCCACCTTCACTCTGGGGACAGGGAAGTTTCTTGGATTTCTGTGTAGGCTAATCACACAGTACAGCCTGATCTGGAGCCATCTTTTCATGACCCCAAGCTCTAGGGAAGCAGAGGGACAACAGCAGCAGGAGGCTGTGAAGTATTCCCTTGCGGGTTGGAGATGAAGAGATGGAGTAGTGCTGATGAGGTCCCCTTGGAGCAGAGAGCTTCTTCCTGCCAGACAACTGTGCCCCTGGAAACATCTTCATAGCACCCCTCCAGGAAGTCAGAATTTGGAAACCTAACACATCAGGGCAGGAGTGCAGCAGTGCCAATTAAAATGTGCCGCCCCTCCCCCAACGCTGCGCCCCAATTCCCTGGGTGTCTGAATCACTGACTATATTCTCCACCATTCTAAATGACTGAGTGGGACGCCTGGGTGGCTCAGTCGGTTGAGCCTCTGACTCTTGGTTTCGGCTCAGGTCATGATCTCAGGGTCCTGCGATTGAGCCCCAGTGTGAGGCTCCAAGTTCCGTGGGGAGTCTGTTTAAGATTCTCTTCCTCTCCCTTTTCCTCTGCTTCCCTCCTCTCTCAAATAAATAAAGAAATGACTGAGCGAGAATGACTCATCTGAACTATGTATTNCATTGCCATGTTAGATCCTGGTAAATTCACTATCTTTTTGTTTTCTGTATAGCTCTCCTTTGTGCATTCTTGTGCATGTGCATGCATGTGTGCACGCTCACACACACACACACATGCACACAATTTGAGTATTACTCAACCTACGTTCAGATTACAACCCAAAGAATGTTCTTATCATCAAAACAAAGTAATCCCTTCTGGTAATCCTTCTCTGCCCCTACAAATCTCTTCTGTACCAATCTCCCTCAGTCTTAGCGTCTTCAGCCATAAACGATAAATTAATTGTTCATCTGGATTTTATTTCTACTTTTAAATATTTATTATTTCTTTCTTATTGCAAAAGTAGTATACATTTACAGAAAAAAAATCAGGAAAACCAGAAAGTATGGAAAATAAAGTAAAATCACCCGTAATCTCTCTGCTTCCCAGAGATAAGCCCCGTTTACATTTTTTTCCTATCTCCTTCCACACATCCTTCATATAAGGAGATCATACCACAGTTCTAGTTTGTACTGGTTCTTTTCACTTAATGTATCGTGAAACTTCTCATGTTTTGTTAACTACATTGTGACTTTTCACATCTACATAGTATCCTATTATATTAATTAATATAATAACTAAATAGATGGGCATCCTTTCACACATGTAGGTGTCCCATTCCTGGTCATTTCTTTAGGAACGAGTCCTAGAAGTGGCATTGCTAGAGCTAAAGTGTCTGTTTT
Organism: Ailuropoda melanoleuca; assembly: GCF_002007445.2. Taxonomy (NCBI): domain Eukaryota; kingdom Metazoa; phylum Chordata; class Mammalia; order Carnivora; family Ursidae; genus Ailuropoda; species Ailuropoda melanoleuca. The sequence goes on along the minus strand of NC_048230.1, from coordinate 79,079,122 downwards.
TTGGCTCTTAGTAACAGTTGTCAAATTCGACTCTACAAACACCTGTTAGCTGACAGTTCTGTGAGGATTTAAAGGGAATGCCTGAACCCTTTTTGCGGCCACCCCTACAAGGGCCACAGCTGGTTCACACTCTCCTGGTCCACCCTGGCTGCTCCAAGCTGTGTAGGTGACCTTGGAGTTGCTGTGGGATCACTGACACCCACCTCCCCACAAGCAGACAGACTCATCCCTGCTCACTCTGAGGTTGTTATTGATCCCATTTTACAACAACAACAGAAGACTTACTATTAGGGAACGATCTCCTTCCCACAGGCTCCGGGAATCAAACCCGCTTTCCTTGCAGCCACCTGACACACTACTTTGGAAGTGGCCAGGTGAGGCTGCCCTGTCTGATTCTATCAACGCCACACAACCAGGCTTTGATTTTCCTAAGAACACGTTTCTCCTGACTCGACTTTTTACAAGTTCAGAAATACCTATGTAGTTAGCTCTTTTTCGAACCTGCATCATAAAAACTTGGCTAAAATGAAAAGTGGCAGTCAAGATTTCAAGGTAAATGAATTTAATCTTAAATTGTTAGCTGAAATATTTATGGACCTTTTAGATGTTAGATGGCAAGACACAATGTCTGTTTTCAATGAGGTCACAGTCTAGAAGAGGAGGCAGAGAACCAGACCAATACACAGAGAACTTGGGACCCATGTAATAAGCAGAATATTACACGGGACTTTTTCTGTTGTCTTTGAATGATGGACAGTAGCAGATAAATATGACACAGTTACAAAAATGTTGCCAGACACCTTTCAGAGGGGACAGGACCAGCATTGCTCCTCCAAGCATCTTATTCTCCTCCTGCCAGCCCATATAAAAGGACTTAGTGGAATTTGTTGGAGAGTTTGGGATTGTGCTTCCAGGTGGAAAGTTACTCCTTCCCATGGAAAATGGGAAGGGGGCACTCTTTCTTCCCGCCAGCCAAGTGAGAAAGGCTCACAAGCCTGGTCTTCTNCTTCCAGGTGGAAAGTTACTCCTTCACATGGAAAATGGGAAGGGGGCACTCTTTCTTCCCGCCAGCCAAGTGAGAAAGGCTCACAAGCCTAGTCTTCTGAAAGACAGAGGGTCACTCTCTGTGCCTGACTGCCNTGAAAGACAGAGGGTCACTTTCTGTGCCTGACTGCCCTGTGCATTTGTCGTTCTGGTCACTGGACTTTTGAAACAGGTTAAAGTAATTGGTGAGAGATGGCGGGGGGAGTGGAAGAGCCCACCTTCACTCTGGGGACAGGGAAGTTTCTTGGATTTCTGTGTAGGCTAATCACACAGTACAGCCTGATCTGGAGCCATCTTTTCATGACCCCAAGCTCTAGGGAAGCAGAGGGACAACAGCAGCAGGAGGCTGTGAAGTATTCCCTTGCGGGTTGGAGATGAAGAGATGGAGTAGTGCTGATGAGGTCCCCTTGGAACAGAGAGCTTCTTCCTGCCAGACAACTGTGCCCCTGGAAACATCTTCATAGCACCCCTCCAGGAAGTCAGAATTTGGAAACCTAACACATCAGGGCAGGAGTGCAGCAGTGCCAATTAAAATGTGCCGCCCCTCCCCCAACGCTGCGCCCCAATTCCCTGGGTGTCTGAATCACTGACTATATTCTCCACCATTCTAAATGACTGAGTGGGACGCCTGGGTGGCTCAGTCGGTTGAGCCTCTGACTCTTGGTTTCGGCTCAGGTCATGATCTCAGGGTCCTGCGATTGAGCCCCAGTGTGAGGCTCCAAGCTCCGTGGGGAGTCTGTTTAAGATTCTCTTCCTCTCCCTTTTCCTCTGCTTCCCTCCTCTCTCAAATAAATAAAGAAATGACTGAGCGAGAATGACTCATCTGAACTATGTATTGCTATGTCTTGTCCAAAGCTATGGCTAGAGACTTTGTCTAATCTACAAATATCAAGAGAGCAGAGTTTGGTTCCTGGGAAGAGTTTGTTTTCCTTTTTGTCTTAGCTGCCAGTGCAGCTAAGNAACCTCAGGACCAAGTCCTTGCCCAATGGTGGGAATTAGTCTGTCTCTCACATCAAGACACATCACCCTTTGCTCCCATTAAGTGGCTTCTGCCTTTCTAATCGTGCTATTTGACAATTTGTTTCATTTTGCAAATGGCCCCAGGCTACTTTGTGAGTTTTGAGGCAAACTCAAGGGGGTTGTGTGTGTCCCATTGTGAGATGTGAGGAGTCACATACTGACTCTGGTCCTAAAATCTAGAAAAACGGGGATCTGCTGTCCAAATAAACAAATGACTGTAGCTGAAAGCAGAAGCGTAAACAGGACTCTAATCAGTGGATTGGCTAAGCAAGCATAGTTCTTGTTTTTAGGAAGTTAGCCACAGTTTACTCATACATTTTTATGTTCTGAGATCTCTGTCATTAGAAAAAGCCCTAATTTGTGGTGCTGGTTTTCGCTTTAACCAAAAAACATTACCACTTGAAGTTGGTCAGGGAATATCAGTAAAAATTTATTTCTGAGATTTTTTTTATAATTAAAGATAATTTATTTGAAAATATAAGAGCAATACAATATTTTTCAAGTTTCTTATGGGGCATCAACTTCTTATTGACTCAGTGGTGGCACCTGCTATGGGCCTGACCCTGAGGATATAAGCAGGAACACAGTGGGTGTGGTTGTGCCCTGGCAGAGCTGATGGTCTGGCAGGGCCACTTGCTTATTGTACAATGGTTGTTCCTATTGCTATTAATTCATGAACAATAATTCCTTTGTTTTATCTCAATACCTCAGGAATAAATTACCACAAAATGCAACAACCTAAAACCACTACTGAAAATTTTTGCTGCCGAATGTGTGGGTCAGAAATTCCGGAAGGGGCTCTCTTACATGGCGGGCATCAAACATCGGCTGGGCTACCGTCGTCTGGTGGCTTGACTGGGTCACATGGCTGATGGTGAACGCAGACTGTCAGCTAGGAGCTTATCATGTAGGGTGCGGATGGAAGCCCCTTCCCATGGCCTTTACAGCATGGTGTTCTCAGGGTAGTTGGGTTTCTTACATGACAACTGGCTTCTCCAGAGCAAGCATAACAGAAGCAGCACAAATCACATGGGCTTTCTGCTTGGCCTTTTTCTTCTGTGACCGAGCTTTGGAAGCATCACTTCTGCTGTATTCTAATGGTTACCATCAAGCCACCAAGATTAGCTCAGATTCAAGTGGAACCACACAGAACCCACTTTTTGACGAGAGGAGTCCCAAAGAATTTAAAATCATGTTTTAAAACCACCAAGAGAGATTTTTCAAGTGGCATCAGGTCCTGCAAGACTTATGTGGTTTTCTAGGGGACCTAGAGCAGATAAGGCAGAGGTCATTCGTAAACACTACTGGGATTTGAAAATACACCAACAAAGCCTCCTCTGCTCTACTTCCTCCTACAGTTTCTATAAAGCTACTTGAAGCAATGGTTTCCCTACTCCATTTCCCTATTTCGTTGAATATCAGGCTTCTTCATAGTCGTTTTGGGACCGAGCCTAGGCTTTCACAAGCAGTGGCGCCACTATTACCCATAGTATGTTGGGTTTGCCAATACAATACCCAGAATGAACATATTTACTCTTGGTTCCAGCACAGAATTAAGAGCAGAAAACTTCAGGTTATTAAGAACAGCAGGTGTCACATACATGTCATACTACAGAAAGTATCCCCGAGACATAGTCCTTGAGTCATTAATCTATTTCTACCTGTAACCTTTCTGAGTTTTGTAAGTGCAGACTTCCTTGCTGCCACCTGGCTCTGGAAGGAATTTATTGGGGCAACAAGATGTTCTCTGACACACTTTTATTTTTGTTTTATAAGATTTTATTTATTTATTTTACAGAGATAGAGACAGCCAGCGAGAGAGGGAACACAAGTAGGGGGAGTGGGAGAGGAAGAAGCAGGCTCATAGCAGAAGAGCCTGATGTGGGGCTCGATCCCATAACGCCGGGATCACACCCTGAGCCGAAGGCAGACGCTTAACCGCTGTGCCACCCAGGCACCGCTCTCTGACACACTTTTAGAATTCTGGTCTCTCCTTACAAAGATCTTCAAGAAAACCTTTTGTAGCTCACATAAACTTTTGAACGAGCTGAGGATATAGATGTTGTTATATCACTTTGCCATAGTTCCATTGAGCAAGAAATCTCTTGAGGCTTCTCTCGCCTCCCCAAATGGTCCAAAATTCAAATGCAGACACATCATGTTGTAAAATGTATTTCTTCTGAAGGTCTTGGTCAAAAGGATAGAAGTCACTGCTTTTCACTTTTCAAAGAGTTTTTGTTTATTCACTTGAGAGAGACAGAGACAGCGAGTGAGAGCACAAGCAAGGGGGAGGGTCGGAGGGAGAGGGAGAAGCAGGCTACCCACCAAGTAGGGTGCCAGGTGCAGGGCTTGATCCCAGGACCGCAGGATCATGACCTGAGCCAAAGGCAGACGCTTAACCGACTGAGCCCCCCAGGTGCCCCCAAAACCACCTGCTTTTAAACACCAAACATGATTTTCAGAGACTAACCATGCGCACAGTGCCAATGCCTTAAGGATTCAAACCTGCATCCCTCATCAGTGGACAGGTGTCCATGGGGCTGTGTGCGACTCATGTTCAGCAGCAACATCTGATAGTTTAGACTGGCCCAGACCTCCAGTCTCCTCTTTGCACAGTGGTCAGAGATAGTGTAGACCCTTTTGAACGGTCTGCACTAGGAAATTATACCTCCCACTTCATGCCATCTCAGCACCCAGACTATGCTGGAGGGAACCTGCTGGCAGAGTAAAAGCTGTCCGTGCTGAACTATTACAGGAGAGAGAAGCTGCTGTAAGATGAGGATGTTCTTGCTCCCTTCCTCGCACCAAGTGCCCGTGTGTTGCTCCAGCAGCAGTGATGCTGAGTGTGGCCTGTCTCTAAGGGCCAGGGGGAATGGGATGATGACTTTGCGCAGGGAACTCTCAGCCAAGCTGATCAAAGTTCCTTGGGTTCAACCCAGGACTGGGGAGATGGGCAAGAATGCAATGCTTACTGCCTCATTGGCCGGGAGGCATGAGGGCTGTATTGAGAGCACAGTGGTTTAGGAACCAGTTGGGGGTGGGTTGTTTGTGAGTTTCTCCAGTGAAGGTTGGCCCCATCTTTGCTGGCAAAGCCATCTGTAATTTTGGATCAGGAGTGCTGGTGGTGGCACCTACAGCCCTGTTGCCGGGCTTTGAGGTGGAGCCTGGTGTTGCTTAGGCCAAGGACTTTGAACCCTTAGATTTGTTCCAGCACTAAGGGTTATAATTCCCTTTACACTGGGGCAGGACCAATCTTTCTTTGGGATCTTAACCATGCCTCCCTTTCATCTCCTACCACAGGGGATACAGGAGTCTCCCCTCACCACCTTTTAAAGTTATTCCTTATAGGGGCTCAGGCAGTTAAGCATCTGCCTTCAGCTTAGGTCATGATCTCAGGGTCCTGGGATCTGAGCCCTGCATTGGGCTTTCTGCTCAGCAGGGAGCCTGCTTCTCCCTTGCCCTCTGCCCCTCTCCCCTTTCATGCCTGTACACTCTCTCTATCAAATAAATAGCATGTTCTCTATCAAATAAATAAATAAAATCTTTTAAAAAAGGACTCTCTCTTCCTCTCCCTCCGGCTCTCCCCCCTCTCTAAAATAAATCTTTTTAAAAAAAGTTATTTAAAACACAGTAGGTTTTTAAATCCCCACCCCCTGTGCTCCTCACCACTTTGATCCAAAGGTGCTAGGGTGGACACGTTAAATTTGATCCTCATCTGGCTATTTCTTCCTGTGTTTCCAGGGCCCAGCTACTTCTCCCCTGCGGTTCACATCTTTCCTTTTGATATGTTAATACATTTCACCAAGTCCTCATGCCCTCAAGCTAGTCTGTTCAGCTCAGGTGCCAAGATGAAATTTTCTCTCGGGAGTTTTGACTGCTCAGTAGAGCACAGAAGAAAGTGGAACTCAGTTTTAAAACCTAAGATCTCAAGCCCGGTCTATGAATAAGTTTTAGGGACTTAACAGAATTGTATATAAACTTCCAGATTTGTCTGAGCATTTTTCTAGGAACAGAGTCCGGATTTAATTAGGGTCTTAAAAGGGTCAGTGACCACAGACTAGTTAACTTTATATGCATTGGGTATATTGTGCTGCTTCCTAAGAATTTTGGCTAAGAACCACAGAATCATATGGGATTAATTTATTAGGCCTTTTTTTTTTTTTAAAGTAGGCTCTATGCCCAGCATAGAGCCCAATGTGGGGCTTGAACTCTCAACCCTGAGATCAAGAACTGAGCTGAAATCAAGTCAGTTTCCCAACCAACTGAGCCACCCAAGCACCTCTATGAGGCTTGAATCCAGCACCTACTATGTGCCATTCACAGTACTAGTGTTTTAGTCCATTTTGACTGCTCTAACAAACTGCCATAGACTGAGTGGCTTACAAACAACAGAAATTTATTTCTCACAGTTCTGGAGGCTGGAAGTCTCACATCAGGATGCCAGCATGGTCAGGATCTAGTGAGAACTATCTCCTGGTTTGCAGACTGACTACTTCTCATGGTATAGTCACATGGCTGAAAGACAGTGAGGGGGCTCTCTGGCCTCTTCTTCTGAGAGCACTAACCCTATTCATGAAGGCTCCACACTCATGATCTAATTACCTCTCAAGGCCCCACTTACAGATACTCTCACACTGAGGATTAGAGTTCAACATATGAATTTGGAGAGGTGGGGCCACAAACATTCAGAGCATAACAACTAAGCACTGAGGTATGAATGCTCAAACAGTATGGTTGGTAAACAGCTTGCACTCAGGTAGGGGAAAAAGGCAAATAAATTAACTGATACTGCCCAGCATGCAATTAGAAGTGCAATTGGAGATTAGAGAAATACTGGGTGCAAAGAGGAGAATTGAAACTATAGCACGTGGTTAGGGAAAGACTTCTAGGAGAGTAAACTCTTGGGAAAATCTTTTACAGAGTTAGAGACCATTATTTGGTCTGAGAAATGGGGTTGAGGGATGAAGGCTATCCTGGAATAGAAAAATAATGTATATGTAAACACGGAGTAGTAAAATGATACAGCATGTTTTGATTAGGGCAGCGGGAGACAAAGTCACAGAGGTAGTTTGAGCTTTGCTCACAAAACCAAGAGTTTAAGCAGATAGGGGCACCTGGGTGGCACAGCGGTTGGGCATCTGCCTTTGGCTCAGGGCGTGATCACTGCGTTGTGGGATCGAGCCCCACGTCAGGCTCCTCCACTATGGGCCTGCTTCTTCCTCTCCCACTCCCCCTGCTTGTGTTCCCTCTCTCGCTGGCTGTCTCTATCTCTGTCGAATAAATAAATAAAATCTTTAAAAAAAAAAAGAGTTAAAGCAGATAAAAGTATGATAAGACTTGTGCTTCAGAAAGTTCATTCTGCAAGCACTATTAGACAGATTGGTTGGATGTGGAGTGGGCCTGCCGTCTTGACCCATGGTGTGGGAGTGGGAAGGAGAAGAATGGAGACAAATGCAATGCTTGGGCAATGTTGATAGAGAAGGGAAAATGGACTTGGAGATTCTTTGTGTGTGGGTGAAGGAAGTTTCTAGTCCCTGGTGAGTCCCAGTTTCTGGGTGGAATAGCTTGGATGATAGGCAAAGATCTCATTCACTTAAATAGGGTTGGGAAAACATGGTGAGTTTAATTATAAACATTTTTAAGGAGGTTGAGGAGTATGTGGATATACAGGTGGAAAGATGTTCAGTGGACATTTGCATATGGATATAGAACCCAGGAGACAACATAAATGTGAATTCTTAACATATATGAGAGAGTTCAGTTTCAACGAAGGACCCAATGAAAATCTATACAGAGAATAAGAAAGAACCAACAGAGAGTCCTGAGGAGTGCGGGAATTTAGAGTTTGAGGGAAATATGAAGATTCTGAAAAAAAAAAAAGAGGTAGAGAAGATAGCCAAAGAAAACTAAGGGGTGATGGGGAACCAAGAGGCCCATGGAAAAGAAGACATCACAAGGGAGTGGTCAGCCATGTCCCACCTTGCAGAGAAGTCAAGAAAGCTAAAGGCACAGATGCTGTGGTCAGGTAACTAACCTACTAGGACTTAGCAAGAGCATTTCTGTTTTTTCTGGTGGGAGCAGAAGCCAGACTAGGGAAGGTTGAGGCATAAATGGAAGATGAGAAAGCGGAGAGAATGAAGAAGGTTGGCCAGGAAGGGAAGAAGAAAGCAAGAACCAGTGGGAGAAGTTTGACTGATGGAAGCAAAGCATTTTATTGTAAAGATTGTGAGGATTTAAAGACATCTACTCATGGAGAGGAGCCTGTAGAAGAAATGACAGACAGTAGGTAACTGTGGCAAAGGGTTTGTGGAGTGAGGAGGGGCTGGTCCAAAGAAGGGATTCAAGAATTCACCCTGGCCTTGGAAACTGATGTTGGGTGAAAGAAGCCAGACCCAAAATGTCACATTGTTTATGGTTCTATTTATATGAAATGTCTGGAATAGGCAAATCCATAGAGACAGAAAATAGATTAGCGGTTAATCGGGAGCTGGTGGGAGGAGAGAATGTGGGTAATTGCTAATGGTGATTCTTCTTTGTGTTTTGGAATTAGATCGTGATGATGGTTGCACAATTTAGTGAATAAACTAAAAATCATTTAATGGTACACTTGAGAAAGGTGAATTTTATGGTACGTGAATTTCATCACAATTAAAACAAATTCTGAAAAGAAAAAAGGAATGCTCGTTGAGTAGAAGGAGAGACCACCTAATCTCCAAGATAGAAATGCCAAGAGGAATATAAATGACATGTTACCACTTGGGAGGAAGGCAGTACCAGCCACATAATTTGTGGGGCCTGGGGTAAATTGAAAACGTGGAGCCCCATGTTTACAAATTATTAAGAATTTCAAGACAGTGATAGCAGAGCACTAAACCAAGCTTGGGGCCCTCTGTGATTGAAGAGGTCACACACACGTGAAACTGACCCTACAGAAGGGAGATCTCACAAGATGGATTTTCTCATGAAAATTGGAAATAAGCGGAGACACTGGAGCAGCTAAAATGAGAGAATGGGTGGAAATTTGGAGCTGTCCTTGAAGAGAATTGTAGAGAGAACTAACCGCGGACTGGAATTATAGGCAGGGCATTGGTCAGAGACCTTGAACTTGTAGTAATATGATTGTGATTTTTCACTGTTCGATCTCAAAAGACTAGCTACAGGGCTTAAAGTAATTGGAATGGTAGAGGTGAGGTTCTTCAAGGCAAGTGTAATTGAAGATCAAAAAAGCAAAAGAATAAAAGTTAATGATTAACTGAGACTGCTGGATCCCTGAGGATGTGTTAGGGAAATCACCATGCATAGAAGGTGCTCATATAAAGCCTGGAAGTAGAATGGCCTATGAGTCATGGTCTAAATGAAGTGCAGACAGAAAAGTGAGGAGAAAGAAAGGAATGTTGACAGATTGTGCACGGAAATGGGGTTATTGGAATTTAAGATTTTAGGTGTGGAGTTTTGGGTTTTGATAAGTCTAGGATGCAATTCTGTTGAGTTGAGGCTGTTTCACATGGTAATGACTTGACTCACAGAGCTTCAGGCTTCAAAGCATTTTAATCTGAAGATCTAATTGGGGCAAGTTATTCTCCTCCATGGAAGGAATGTCCTCAACCACACACAGCAAATTGCGTGTTGATAGAAGCTGCTACATATGGCATGACAGATGGGAAAAGTGGGGGAACATGTTTTTCCCTTGTCACAGAAGTGTTTTCTCTTGATGGCTTTGCTCCTTTATGGGGGTAGTTGTGCTTCTCACAGTTCTCACCTCTACTACAGAGAAAGGACGTGCCAGGCGTAGCGCTCAGAGGGAGACGACAAACCTGGCCAGCAGACAATCATCCAAAGGACCAAAAAACTATTTCTACTCTAATTTCTTTTAAAAACTTTTTCATAAAAATGTGTAAGTGTGCATGAACCATGAGTTCACACACCATGGAGTTGATACAGAAGGCCCCAGTGTCCCCTTCCAGTCACAGGTCCTCCACAAATGTAATCACTATCCTGATTTCCAACAATTTTGTGTTTTTCGAATAAAATCATGCAAAATGTACACTCCCGTATTTGACTTCTTTTGCTCAACTTTATGTTTTGAGATCGATGTTGTTACATTAACTGAAGTTCATTGATCCTCATTGCTGTATAATATTTTATTATATGGATACTCTGCAACTTAACTCATCTATCCTACTGTTGGACATTTGAGTTGTTTCTAGTTTGGGGCTACCATGAATAATGTTCTCTTAAACTTTCGTTGAACTATATTTGCAGTTCTATTGTGACTGTTCTTAGATTTGGAATTGTTGGGTCTTAGGGTATACACATATACCCAGTTTTACTCAGTACTGTCAAAGAGGTTTCCAGGTTATATTCATTGTCATTCTCACCAACACTGTATGAGAGTCCCAGTTGCTCCATATCCTTGCCAACCTTGCTTTGTTTGCCTTTTAAAAAATTTTGTCATTTTAGTCATTGTCTTGGGTTGTGGGATATCACATTGTGTTCTGTTTGAATTTATTGTGTATTTATTTTATAAACTGCTGTGGGTCTAGCCTTGTGCTGGATTCTGAAGGATATGCCTACCGTATTTTTTAGGACCCTATTTGCAAGTGAAAGGAACTTGAACTACAACTTGAAGTGCAGTAAGTGAGTAAAAGAGCTTTGTTGTCCATATTATTAAGCTGTGTGGAGGAAGCTGAAGGAGGGACCTGAACACTGTCTGGACTCCCTTGGTGTTTCATCTCTGCTTTGCTCTGCATTTGGGTTTTGTCCTTCCCTATGGAAGGCAGGCTTCTTGCCATGGCCAGTCACATGGGTGATGGCAGGACTGGACTTAGTGCAAGGACAAGGAAGGAGAAAAGGAGCTCTTTGTCATCAGTTCCAACTATAAAAACACTGGAGAAGTATTCTTATTAGATTAGCTTGGGTTTTGTGCCTGTCTATGGACCAGTCTTGGAGGTCAGTGGCAGGGGATGTGAGAGGGAAGGTAGCAGAAGAGTCACTACAATTCACACATTTGGATCAGGAACTCAACCTTTATCCAGTTACTTTGCTCGGGGAGGCATTGATTATGGAAGAAGATATAATTCCTATTCTAATGACAGAGCTCAGATTAAGGAAGGAGCAATTTCCCACGATGAGAAGGATAAACACATGTGGTCCTGGAAGAATCTTTAGGAGCCAGGCCAGCATTGCTTGGTAGGTTATTTATAACAATGGGTGCAACTGTTCTCTCTGTATCTGCTCCCCTTTGCAATGCAATGCTGCAGCTCCTCCTAGTAATAGATGGAGTGACTTCCTAAAGGATTTCCTTTAGGATCTGATTTCCTTAATATAAGTAGAATGCAAAGAAGTAACAGGGTGACAGTTCTGAGTCTACGTTCAGGAAGACCTGTGAGCTTTCCCTCATTCTCTTGCCATTCTTCCCAGCTGCCATGTGAACAAGTCTGGGCTAGCCTGCCAGAGGAAGAGGGACCATGTAGGGCATGGATAAATCTCTCTATTTATCCCATTTGAGGCCCTAGACATATGAGAGGATACAACAAAATTAGTAAAGCCAGCTAATGAGGGAGTCGGGCCAAGACCAGACAGATTATCCATCTAAGTCTAGCCTAAACCGACAGCCTACAGAACTGCGAGCTAAATAAATGATTTTTTTTTACCATGTATTAAAGCTACTTAATTAGGGGATTATTATTAAATGATTCACGATACTATTATTGTTAAGTTATTGCTCTTGTTAAGTCACTTAATTTTGGGATGGGCATTGGGCAGCAGTAGCTGACAGTGATATACACCCCAGTTTGTGATTACTAGGCAAGAAAATTGCATATGTTTCTTTACCCCAGAAACAGAGTTTTGGTGGGAAAACAAAGCATTCACAAATGAAAATGCTGAAGAACAATATGAAATAGTGCCAACGTATAAATAAGAAAAGTTCAGGAAACTAGAGCTAATGTCATGAGTGTGGTGGGAATAAGTTAGGGGTACCCAACAAATTCTTCATGGAGATACAGGAATGTGAGTTAGCCATTGAGGAAATGAGAGCATGAGATGCAGATGAGGTGATGAAAGCCATTCCAGATGGATGTTTAAAAATGAATATGAGCAGGGGGCACCTGGTGACTCCACTGGACTCTTGATTTCAGCTCATGTCATGATCTCAGGATCATGAGATTGAGATCCACGTTGGGCTCTGCACTCAGCATGGAGCCTGCTTCAGATTCTCTCTCTCCTTCTCCCTCTGCCCCTCCCCCTGTGCACTCTCTCTCTCTTTCTCTCAAATAAATAAATAAAATCGTAAAAAAACACAAAAAACAAAAAAAAATGGAGAGGGACGGGTATGGGGCACAAATGAAAGACTTGCCTGGAAACATGTGTGGGGCCAGTGGGTTAAGGGCAGGAAGAGAGGGGAAGATAAGAGAAAAGCACCTCTCCATGAGTAAGGGCAGAGGAGGGAATCACTGGTGGCCAAATGAAGACATGGAGTTTTGACCCATGTTCTTTTTATATGAACAACATTTATTTTGTTTCTTTTAATTTAATTTTTTATTTGGGGAGGGCACAGAGGGAGAAGGAGAGAGAGAATCTCAAGCAGATTCCACGTTGAGTGTGGAGTCCAACTTGGGGCTCCATCTCAGGGCTCTGAGACCATGACCTGAGCCCAAATCAAGAGTCCCATGCTTAACGGACTGAGCCACCCAGGCACCCAGCACTAACAACATTTTAAAGCTAAAAAAAATATTTTGGTAAAATGCAGAAATGGCCCTAATTCTTTTCTCCTTTCTATATCCATTGCCCTTTACAATGTAACGTTGTATTTCCTCCCATCAAAAGTCAGTGTCTTTACTCAGTGATTCAGAGCTAGCCTTGTGATTTGTTTTGGACAGCAGAAAGCAGAGGAAATGATTGTGTGCTAGTTTCAAGCTTAGGCTTCCAAAGGCCTTGCAAGTACTTACTCTTGGAGCTCTGCCTCCATTGTGGGAGAAATCCCAGGCTAGTTTTCCAGAGATGAGAGACACATGGAGCAAAGGCGAGCCCTTAGCTGATCCCATCCTAGAGAAACTAGGTCCCCATCTAACCTGGCAGCAATCAAAAGGGAGTCCAGCTAAGATCAGAAAAATTGCCTGGATGAACGCAGCCTAAATTGCTGATTTGCAGAACTCTTAACTTAGTAAAAGACTGTTGCTTTAAGCTACTTAAATCAAATTGGTGATCTTTGACAGAAATCTGGAAAAATGTCTTCCCTAGAAAAAAAGTCATATGATGTGGAAATATTGGCCTGCATTCCTGCTTAGCAACAATTGGGACTTGAGTGGATTTACCTATGTTAGAGGAGAACTGCAAAATGCAATTTGCTGCAATTCTTACCACTCCCTACTGTCTTACAGTGGGCCCGATTCACACGTTTACAGGACGTGACTGGCCCCTATCAGCATATTCATTTGCAACTCTAGTTTAAGTAGTGGGACCATTTGGTGAGGGGGTATGGGGGGGCAAAGAATAGCAGAATAAATGTGATTAAAAAAAAAAAAAGACTGTCTGGTGGCAGTATATACGACCAGGAGTATAAAGGCCTCTTGGCTGAGGTTGTTAGAGGAATTTTAGCAAGAGGGAATTTGGAAGACACTGCAAATATAAAGTGTCAGAAGACCTTGATAACTTAATGGTTAGTCATGATGAAAATGGAGAAATTAGTCAAATTTGTTATGAAGGTAGAATGATGTCTTTGGTTTGTAAACAAAGGCCAAACTCCTCCCTTAGGAAATGAAATTGATTACAATATACCCTAAAATTAATAACATCAACTTCTAATGATGAATTAATTATTTAAGGCAGAATATTCAGTTGATCAATCAGGACCACAGAGTCTTTTATCCTCGTTAACACAGTGCGCCGAGTATCTTATCTGTTGCTATTTAATAAACAACCCCAATATTAGTGCTCAAAACAACCATAAGCATTATCTTATTAGCTCTAAGAGGGTTGACTGGGCTTGGCCTGTTGAGATGTCTCACAGGGTTGCTGTCAGACTGTGGTGAGGCTAGAGTCAGCTGATGTTTTCCTTGTGCACATGGCTGGTAGTTGATGTTGATGGTTGGCAGGAAGGTCAGCAGGAATGCTCAGCTAGAACACCTGCACGTAGTCTTCCCATACGGTGTGAACCTAGAACACCTGCACATGGCCTTCCCATATGGTGTGAACCTAGAACATCTGCATGTGGTCTTCCCATACGGTGTGAACCTAGAACACCTGCATGTGGTCTTCCCATACAGTGTGAACCTAGAACACCTGCATGTGGTCTTCCCATACAGTGTGAACCTAGAACACCTGCACATGGCCTTTCCATATGGTGTGAACCTAGAACACCTGCACATGGCCTTCCCATATGCTGTGAACCTAGAACACCTGCATGTGGTCTTCCCATACGGTGTGAACCTAGAATACCTGCATGTGGTCTTCCCATACGGTGTGAACCTAGAACACCTGCATGTGGTCTTCCCATATGGTGTGAACCTAGAACACCTGCACATGGCCTTTCCATATAGTGTGAACTTCCTCACAACATGGCAGCTAGGATCCAAGAACTAATGTCCCAAAAGCCCAAGGCAGAAGTCATTTTTTATGGCCTAGTCTCTGATGTCTTATAGTGTCACCTCCTCTATACTCTGTTGGTCCAGGCAGTCACAAAAGATCTGTCCAGGCTCAGAGCAGGAGGACATGGTTCCACCACTTGATGGAAGGAATGTCATGGTCACACTGTAAGAAGAGCATATAAAATGGGATCTGGTGACCATCTTTGGAAAATGTAATCTGCCACACACCAGTAGGAGGAACAATTCAAGATAGATATCGTTCCTATTTCTTCTTATTTCAGTGTGTTTCTAAGAATTGACAAGATCATGAACATCAATGAGGGCAAAAGGAATGGACAATGGAACAATCGGAAATTTGGGTTTATTATCAATGCCATTTAACCTACCAAGTTTGTGATTCTGAACTGAAATGGCTTTCTAGCCGAGGAATAAAAGAGTAAACTTAGAGTCATAGAATTACTGTAGTGGGTCAGGTCCCTACTGAGTATCTAGCACATATCTTTGACTCCAGACAGAACTGAATTTAACACACTCCAAGTTATTCGTTTGTTTTTTTTTAAAATCACCCTGCCCAGAATGTACCCATACAAGGAGACTCTTCTATGAAATTTCTTGGTTGTGTGTTCTAGGTTCTTCAAAGAATTCAGGATCTTTAAAAAATTTTTAAATGTTATCAGTATTGGTATTTCCCTCATTATAACATCTCATGGTACTGCTGAAACCTAGGTCTGAATCTGAAATATGCAAAAAAGCTTCTACCAGCTCCCATGGACTGAAAAATATGCTTCAAACCAAATTACAGTTTTTCATTCTCTTAAATGTTTCTCTTCCCTTTCCAGAAAAATATTTTAATAATAAATAATCCAGCATCTAACTTCAGGACCTCAGCAATTATTTAGGTCAAGGGCTGTGTACGTAGGAGAATCTTACGTCCAAAGAAAATTTATGTTAAAAAATATCATCAGACTCTAATACATAAAAGCCATCAAAGTAATGATGGTTAAGTATGTATCACCCACGGCCCCTGAGTGGCTGTCGGTTAAGCATCTGACTTTGGCTCAGGTCATGCTCTCAGGGTCCTGGGATCAAGTCCACAGTTGGGCTCCTCTCTCAGTGGCAAATCTGTTTCTCTCTCTCCCTTTGCCCCTCCCCCTGCTCGTGCTGTCTCTCTTTCAAATAAATAAATAAAATCTTTTTAAAAAAGTAGGTGTCCCCCATCCTTTAGATATGAACCTCAGCCCGTGTGGGTATGCCAAGTCACTCAGCTGCCTTCCCCAACCCTCCTCTCCCACTGCGTTATCTAAGATGGAGAGCTCCACAGAACTTGGTTTGAGAATCACCAATTAGTTAGAATTCTGAGCAGACTGGGGAGCATGATTCGAAAAGAGATTTTGCAGTGCTCTTAGCATCACATTACCATCGCCATCGCTATCATTATTGTCATCATCTTTAGAAAACACAAACCACCTGAATGTTCATAAACGCTCAGTGCAAGGTCAAGTGTAGAGTAGGTACATAGTTACTTTGTTCTAAGAAAGACAGCCCACGCAGAAAGGCACAGAAAACAAAGCACAGGATGAAGTAATTTCACAAATTCAAAAAGTCAATATTTTGTGTTACCCATTTTATCCAAGCACTTATTTTGCCACAGCCAAGTTTTGAGAGAAGAGAATGGGTTTGGGAAAGGACTGCCTCTCATCGATTTCAAGCTCAAGCAGAAAGATTCAGGAGCTGAGAGGGGCTGGAGGGGGGCTCCTGTTCATTAGATGTCGAGCTTCCTTTTCTCAGGCATGGGCCACCTCTACAGGTATAGTTAAATAATTCATCGTGGAGGCTTATGGACTTTGGCTTAAGCATGGTCTTCCTGCCCAGAATCTTGCTAAAATGCAGATTCTGATTCAGTAGGTCTGGGGTAAAGACAACATTCTACATTTCTATCAATCCCCCAGATGATATCCACAGGCCACACCTGGAGAAAAAGGGTCTAGAGAAATATACGTACTGTGTTTGGAGGTATAGATTACATCTTCCTGGGTAGGAAAGATGATATTTAGGAACTCCTGGCTCAGCATTTGGAAGCAATGACAAAGTCTACTTATTTCCCAATCCTTAATGGTAGCTAGATAAAACTATTTATTTGTTATAGATGCTGGCAAAGAAATGGAAAATATTTTGTATTATATATATATAACCCACACACATATGTAAAGCATATAATAATGTATTATTATATACTCTATACATGTATATTTACACGAAATACACACACAAGTGTATATATGAACATTTTTATCTGACAAAAATATATCATTTAAACTTTCCTGTTAGAACTACCATAGAACAGATTTTACATTGAATTTGAAAATAAAGACTATGTAACTTCTTAACTTTAGTTCATTTATTTAATCAACAAAAATTTGTGGGGGGTATCTGTTGTATCTCAGGCATTGGAAGAGAAACAAGATAATGTTCCTACCCTGGGATGAGAGATGGTGATTCAGAGGGACAAACATAAATTTCTAAGCAATGTGGCAACTTTTATAACAGATATCTTTATTGAAGTTCTCGCTCTGTATTGAAGGAAAAATCTTGACTCATTATCAAGCCTCAGAAGAGATTTCTGTTTACAAACTTGTTATTGAAACTTTCAACAACACAAGTGCAAAATGAGAAAGAATTCTTGTCCTGGCAAGCATATGACTCCAACAGATGACTGTTTTTTTTAATAGAGGAGATTGTCTGACAGTGAGAAGTCAGAATTCCTGTTATGTTAAATAGCTTAAGTGAATGAAATGAAACCACCAATTCTTGACAACCGTCAGATTGAATTTCCTGTGTTTCAACTGACTTTGGCATTTTTAAAATGTTGACTTCTTTTTTTCTGAAGCCTTCTACTCAACATGTGAGTTTGGTCATTAGTCTTCTCTGGGGTAGGCAGTGACTTCTATGAAACCCTTGAGAACAATAACAGATCTTGTTCATATAATAGCATCTTTCCTCTAAAGAGTTCTGATAAGTTTCAATCTCCCCCTAATATTCTCATATCAGTAGCCTGAAGGTTTATCAAACTCTCCAGGACTGAGGACAATATCTTTAGAAAATTTGTGAGAATTAAACAAAAAATTCACCTTCTCCACGCAGTTAAGAAGACCACATCCCTTCCGCCAACCTGCAGCCCTGTGCCATGACTCAGGGCTTAATTTCATCCTCCGTTACCCCCTTGGTGGGGGCCACAAGCTGCACAAGCCCACGCAGCAGTCCTGAATCTTCCTCAGTTCAGAAGACTTCCCCTTGGATTTGACACCGAGGTGGATAAATGGCAATCTGTTCCATACTCCAGATAGCTTGGTTAATGCTCCTAGGGGACCAGACATTTCCAGCACTATTGAGATACTCAATAAAATTAGGCAGAGACAAACTGAAGCTCAATTAAGTTTCTAACAACCACCAACATAGCAAACTCTGAATGGGACTGAGGGGTGAAGGGCACGTCTCAGAGAGCAGGTACCTGGTTCTCTGGGGTTTGTTAATCTTTCCTGACAGAGCATAATGTAGGGCAGCCCAACTCATCCTCTGCCATCTTTTTATTTTTTAAAAGATTTTAGTTATTTATTTGAGTGAGAGAGAGAAAGAGGGACAGAGAGAGACAGCATGCTCAGGAGCACACCAGTGCGACAGGGAAGGAGGGTCAGAGGCAGAAGCAGACTCCCTGCTGAGCAGGGAGTTGAATCAGGGCTTGATTCCAGGACCCTGGGATCTTGACCTGAGCCCAAGGCAGAAGCTTAACTGACTGAGCCACCCAGGGATCCCCCTTATTTATACTCATGTGGCACACAGAAAGCAAATCTCCAATACTGGATGCCCTGCCTATAGAAACTGTACCATTTCCCAAAGACCACTTCAGTGAATGGACTGGTACTATATGAGTCAGGAAGCTTTCATATATTCCTAAGGGACAGGACATAAATGAGGAAAATGGCCTTTGTAGGGGAACAAGTCCTCTCTCACCCTGGCTGCCTTTCAGAATTGGCACAGGCTATGTGAGTACCCATTTGTCTCCAGATTTTATTCATTGTATCCTTTAGTCTTGACAATAATACTGTGAAGTTAGATTTTTTTATTCCTGTTTGATAGTTGAGAAAATAGGTTCATAAAAAAGCAAAGTAACTTTCCACATTCGAACAGCTAAAGGATTGTACTGAGTTTTGAACCAAGGTCTTTAGGCCTTAGTTCTGTTTTCTCAATCCCACAGTGTGACTTTGAACATAATGCCTGACCAGGAGAGCTATAGATCTGGTGTAAGAGCCAACACCTGTCTCAGGTCTGGAAGCAGGTGTGACCAGGACACAAATTTTCCTGGTATGTATCCACTGCCTATGCACCTTCCAGGGCATCTGCTTCACTTCTAGGTCATTATTGTGATTTTTGGAGAAACAGAAGTGAAGAACTGGAAGGAACTGATTTGGTTCAATACCTGCTGTGATATGCAGGACTCTGAGGGGGTATCTGGAGAAGATGAGTGTCTCATGTTATACAATAGAATTTACCTCCACTTCCAACGTCTTTTTGAATCTTCTTGGGAAGATTTATTTATTTTCTTTAAATAATTTATTTATTTATTTGAGGGAGAGAGAGACAGCAGGGGGAGGGGCAGAAGGAGAGGAAGAGAGAGAGAATCTCAAGCAGACTCCACACTGAGCATGGAGCCTGATGTAGGGCTGGATCTCACAACCCTGAGCTCATGACCTGACCCAAAACCAAGGGTCCGATGCTTAACTGACTGAATCTCCCAGGCACCCCTAAGTCTTCCTGGAAGATTGTAAATTACCTTGCTTTTTTTTTTTTTTTTAATGAGGGATTTGTATTTCTTTGGAAAGTGACCACACACCAAGATTGGCCATGAATTAGCCCAGTTATCTTTGGATTCTACAGTCTATAAGGAATCAGAGACCCTGGGAAGGTCTGTCCTGTCAATCCACTGCTGACTAATATTTACTTCCCAGGTTTTTCACACACTTAGGTTTTGGGGTCTGCTACAAACCATTAGTGTGTTTGTGTGCATGCACGCGTGGGCTTCTACTCAGGCTTGAGTGGGCAACAGGTTCACCTTGCTTCACGTTTTCTTCAGAAAAGGATATATTAACAGAATTCTTGCCCTATCCCCTGGTCCCCTGTGGCTCAGCCTTAAAGAAATAATTCACCATGACAGTGGTTGGCTCTTATCCTTACAAGGCACCAAGACAGCAGAGTCAATAAGTGGTATTCATAGCAAGGGAACCCCTCAAGGCACCACCTACTACAGATTTCCTACATTACATTGATGTCTGTTCATGTGCTTGAGAAGTTTGCCTGCACAGATCACAACAGCAGAACTGGCCTGAGGAACGTGTTCTGTGCAGTCCAGCCTGTATAGGTATAGGGACCTAAGACAAGGGGAAAGAGAGACCTCAGAGGCAGGGCACGGATGGGATGGAAAAACCTTATGGTAACGGTGCCCAAGTAATTACTTGAACATCTTAAATGAGGCATTTTGAATGTCTTCACCAAGGTCATTAGCTGTGTACGGAGTAAAGGCTTATTTTTAAAGTTTGACGTAGCCCAAGGAATGCTTTGTTCCTAATTTAGAGCGCTTGTACTGCGAGGTTCCAAGTCTTTGGAGCCTTCTGCCACCCACCACGTGTTTTGCAGCAGGCCAAAGTCCACTTGTGGTGAAACCCCAGAGTCAGTCAGCTTCACGGGGAGCCAGCAAGTCCTGGGAGAGAGGTTGTTTGGGGGATTCTTTAGAAAGAAAACTAGCTTTTTAAAAAAGGCATCTTGGGTATGAGAGTTTGGATTCTATTTCAGGAAGTCTTCACTTCTCTGACCTTTCTATTGTGGGTAGAGTATACTTCCTGGTCCTTTTGAGTTGGGGTTTGGCCATGTGACTTGTTTTGGCCAATAAAATATTAGCAGACAGGAAGATAGGCAGAGGCCTTAACTGAACTTTGGGCATTGGTCTTGTTCTTGCACTCTGCTGATCTGCTGTGAGTTCTGGGTAGCAGCCACTCTTAGGAGGAGCAAACCTGAATTCAATCCACAGTCTAGCTGGCCCACAGCCCAAAGCAGAGAGATCCAGCCGAGCCCAGCCTAGATCAGCCAACCTCCAGATCTGTGATTATGATATTAATCTGTGATTCTTATTATAAGCTGCTTGGATATTTGTTACACAGCACGATTATAACAATAGTTGACTAGTACATGGAGTTAATGATTTGAATATTTTTTCTGCACCTGGGTAAACATTTATGTAAATCAACGTGATAGAGTTAAGACTCCTTAGCACAAAATATAGGAAGGGAGCTTCAATCAGCTTTGATCTGGAATTCTGAGACAAGAGAAAGGAGTGTTCTACTCTCTAACAGAGATGACAGCTGCCCCAAAGTGAGCCTGCGGAGAGCCAGAATTAACAGATATCTAAGGGTGGCAATATTTAAGTTAATTTTGACCCATAAGCCTAAAGAGTTCATTGAAATCTTCTAGCCCATAAAGACTACCTGAAAAAATTGTCTACAAAGTTTTAAATTTAAATCTAAGATTTTATTTTATTTTTTTTTTAAGATTTTATTTATTTATTCAACAGAGATAGAGACAGCCAGCGAGAGAGGGAACACAAGCAGGGAGTGGGAGAGGAAGAAGCAGGCTCATAGCAGAAGAGCCTGATGTGGGGCTCGATCCCATAATGCCGGGATCACATATCTACTCTGGGGATATGCAGATTAATAATGTGGAAAAATTCTCAAGCATAAGGATAACATTTTAAGGTGCTAAGAAGGCAAAAAGCATGAGAAAGTCTACTGTGTGAATGTGGCACATATGTGTGCTTTTCTGAGCCATGAGTTCCTAATTTTCATCAGATTTTCAAAGAGGTCCCTAATCCCCACATATCAAGAATCACTGACACACCAATTCTTATATAAACACAAATCTGTGTGTTTGGGTCCATTTGTGTATATATTAGTCCGATATACTTTTCAGAATTGAGGACTGAGAGGTCCAAAGATGTATATCTCTCTACTCCAGTAATGCAATCAGTTAGTAGAAGCTAGATGGATATTGAAATAGCATTTTTGGTTTTTTTGCTAAATCTGTTTTGTGTTCCTCTTTTGGGATGATGGAAAAGTACAAAGTTCACTAAAACATGGATTAACAAGGACACTTATTTTAATAGATTCTGTTTGTTTGATTTCTACTTCAAGAATAGAATGGCAAACACAAAAGAAAACAAGAACCACAGAAAGCTCCCAGTAAAAATTGTTTTAAAAATATACTTTGAGGGATGGCTTAGAGGAAGAACACATTCAACTTAACTTTCTATGATTTCCAATACGTGATGTACAAGCAAATTCCCTGGAGACTTGATAAATGCTCAGCTATTTGAAAGAACAAACTTTTGTCAGAGATGTAGAGTAAATCATTTTTGGGGATTCCACACAACATATAAAATTAGAAATTAAAGGAATCTCAAATCTGATGCAGAGAGAGCATGAAGTGTGTTGTGCAAGATTAGCAAGCTCATGGCAGAGGCTTAACTGGAACTGAGGACGTATTTCCAGCTTGGTATCCTCTCCTCTAAAACACCCTCAGGAAAGTCTTGCAACAAAGATTTTGTACAAGTTAGTAACTGCTGTGTAATAAGCCACTTGAAAATTGAGTGGCTGAAAAAAAACCCAATTCATCAACACTTACAAGTTTGCTAAGGTTGGTTTTGGGACACCCCTGCTACCTGAGCTGGGCTCACTCATGTGGTCAGCTGCTGTCTGGCTGTGGCTTAGCTAAACTTGATTGGGGTCTATCCTACATCTGGTGCTTCAGTTGGGGAAATGAGCTCTACTCTGCTTCCTGAGGTTTCTCGTCCTTTAGCAGGCTAGCACAGAACTTTTCTCTTGGTGGTGTCAGGGTTCCAAAAGATAGTTTAGTCTGGGTGGGAACTGGAATAATGGAGTCAGCTCACTCTCTTGGTCAAAACCCATCATAAGAGCAGTCCAGATTCAAGGTGGGGAAGAGACATGATCTCTCTATGGAAGAATCTATAAAGTCACATTACAAAAATATAGAGAGGCTGTGAAGAATTAGTGTCATTTTTTCAATCAACCAAGGGTTAATTAATTCATTCAACCTCTGTTGATTGTCATCTATTGCACCTGGCTCAGAGCTACAATAAGCTCTGGGGATGAAGTAAGGAATAAGAATCAATCTTGTACTTATTTCTTAGTGAAAAATATCATGTAACCAAAACATCTGTTTCCTCAGGCAATTCAGTGACTCTAGGATCAGGTTTTATGTCATTGTTCCGAAAGCCGTTAGTCCTTAAATTTGATATTACACCTTCTATTAAAAAATCACATAAGAAATTCAAAAGTAATTTAGTGTGCATAAATTAAAATTGGCTTTGGTGAGAATAATTGACTTCTCAGAGGTGCAGCCAATAGGGAACTGTCAGACTAGATGAGTTTTTACACATCTCAGAGAGAAATTGGAGCTCTAGATGCTAAATTTAGCTTATAAGGATATTATACATACATATGAAGGTCTTAAGATTATAGGGAGAGTTTTGACATCTCTATTGGACATTTTGCTATTTAGTTGCTATTTCAGCTGAAATATATGAGTGAGACTCTACGGTGTCCCCAATAACAAATGAATCACTTCACTTTTAGACTTTGATCGGGTTTCATGGGTTATTGACAGTAATACATTCATGCGATCTAGATGAAGGATCTGGTCTAGGTAGCATTTAAGGTGTTCTTTGGGAAAATAGTTTAAAAATTTCAAATACACCAACAGAAATTGAGTAACTCTCCTGCAGAAAACAACTAAAATGGTAGATGAAATAGAAACCTAAATATTTTCTTAAAGGTAATGAAGAGATGACAAGATAGGGAGTAATTAATGGGCCAATATCTAAGGGAAAGCTGGAATCCAGTGAAGTACACACAGTACTCAAACCAATTTTATTCTGAGAATATTTACCTATTTGGGCAAATCTGAACTTCAATTTGGTGGCCTTACTGAGTGAGACAGATAA
>NC_048230.1:79042866-79055307 GCF_002007445.2 Ailuropoda melanoleuca | reverse complement strand
GGAAGGATCTTAGAAAGAGCAGAGGGGATTTGGGAGGATGTAGAGAGCTGAAACAGCCAATTTTAGCCACGTGGTTTTTCAAACTCCCTTTGAGTTATATGGGGCTTAGGCAAGTAGCAAGATAAACAGCATAGAGGGCAGCTTTATATCCCCAGAATTACAATTTCAGCACATGATAAGATAGAATAATCCAATATATTGAACCACAGACCACCATGGACCATTGGAATAGAAAAGACAGAGTATGACATCAAACATATTCAAGTGAAAATTCAGGTATGGCTGGTTTTAGAAGCAGAGAAAAGCAAATTTGGAGATTAAAGGAGACATTATCACCAAAGTTTCAAGCAATGAGATCGAAATGGGTAGTGAACACGGGAATCTCTAAGGGAGCACTTTCTTCACCACAGTTGGCCAGTTGAACAACCTTTACCTTTGCATATAGTAAAAGTAGTGTAGTCCTCTGGTCTTAAAGGACATTTTAGATGAGCTTAGGCCTTTTGGATATAAAGAATTATCTTCATTAATTCAGAAGCTTTTGGTAGGGTGTGCATTATTTTTATATAACTCAACTTAGTTCATTTTTTTGAGCACCCATCTGCTAAAAAATCTCAGTTAATTGTTTTCAGTTGCAGCTATATTCCAGAAGGCTTGTATAGTGCCAGGAAATGCCAGAAGGAGGACCCACCTGATCTTCAGTTCATCTTTCTATGCTGGCATCCTCTGAGTCATCTGTTGTCTTGCTTTGTTCTTGTGCTCCTGGTCCATTTGTATCTAATGGTTCTGCTTCATCTGTTCCATCCTTGGGAGTCCTGGAATTTTTTTGTTATTTTTATGCTACTCTAGGATATAGGAATTTCTTGAAGCTTTCAAAGTGCAATTTGGTAAGATTTACTGTTTTCCCTCCAGGGTCTTGTTATTTCTTTGGTATTTTGCACAGGGGTCAAAATTCTTCCCTTAGTATTCCCCCAACACCTATACTCTTAATCTCCTTTATCTTTTTATTTCTCCCAGCACAAGGAAAAGCTACTTTGCCTCATGATTTCTCCCAAATGTTTTGTCCATAACTGGAATCCGTTCCATTCTGCTGAGGGTACAGGCTTTTGAATGACAAAGCCTAGGAGAACAGAATGACAGACTTCTAGCTTTCCAGCTTGCTACTCCCCTTTCCTGATTTATAGGACACAGAAAGGCTGACTTAAAAATAAAGGGAATAGCAGTTGGGGAAAGTATTGGGTAAAAAGACTATTTTCCAGTTTCTTATGTTTGAAAGCAGTACTGCCCTAGATCCAGCCAAAAAGAGTCCCTACCTTGGGCTCAATGATTTAGAGAGCTTCACTCTGTCCTTGTTCTGGTTGTGCCCTGCCCTACCCCCCACCATAGAAGACATTTGCTGAGCCTAGGGCTCCTGCCAAATGGGAGGCCACAATCCCTTTTTCTCCAAGTTTGGCATTTCAGAATTCTTGACTCAAATACCCTCAAGCCCAATTGTAGGACTAGCACAGGCCTCTTCCCTGGGTCCATCCCTCTGAGGGTGGACCAAGTTGAGATTATGTTCACTTAGAGGTCTGAGACTTGGAGAAGGGACAATTAGAAGTTTACCATTTAAAAACCATTATAATGCTGACTTCATAGGTAGCTTTATAGGAATTGGTTTACCTTCTCTTCTGTGTATGTTACTTATGAACAGACTGGGCCTATCCTGATGTGTTGGGTGTTAGGATGTAGTTCTTAACTTTCCCCAGATCACCTGAGATCATTCCTTATCCACCTAAGAAATTATCTTTCTGCCTGAGGATGCTTTCTGGCCACAGGAACATGTTTGGTCAATGGATAAGAGGGCTGGAAGTGCTAGACAGCTAATGCTCCACCAGAGACCTTCAACCAATGAGAAATGGACACTTGTGGGTAAATATCTCTGATTGTTCATGTCTAGTGGGTCAATTCTGAGCAATGCCCATGTGGAGTGATCCCAGTTTCTCAGTGATAACGTGCCTATCAAAAATAACTCCTTGGCTTTCCTCGTATCCTTGTCTAACTTTAAAAAAAAATAGAAGAGGGGCACCTGGGTGGCACAGCGGTTAAGCGTCTGCCTTCGGCTCAGGGCGTGATCCCGGCGTTGTGGGGTCGAGCCCCACATCAGGCTCTTCCGCTACGAGCCTGCTTCTCCTCTCCCACTCCCCTGCTTGTGTTCCCTCTCTCGCTGGCTGTCTCTATCTCTGTCGAATAAATAAAAAATAAAAAAAATCTTTAAAAAAAATAGAAGAAAGAAAGGAAGAAAATAGAACAAATCAAGTGGGAATTGAGAGGTATTTTGGGGGCAGATATTTTATCTGTGACAATCATATACAGGGAGAGAAAAAATGGGAAAAGTATTTTTAAGACACTTTGTACTATACTGCAAACCAAAAACCACTTTGCCATTTTTAATAGAGATATCAGCAAAATTTGCCTCCCAAATAAACTACTTGGACTCACACACTTTCTTTCAGTGGCATATGGACCGTGTCCTAGCTTCAGCACGTTGGGGTTGCTCCTTGCTGCAGATAAGGGGGGAATCATTAAGGGAGACTACTCTTAGAGGATACAAAGGTGTTATGTGCCTTTGGGTGCTGAAGACCCTCCGTCCAGGCTCGGTGTGCACGCGCATACATGCCCATGTACAACAGCAGCGCTGGCACGATAAAAGGGAAATAGTCCTTTCCTCTTAACTGTGTTGGGGTAGAGACATGCACTATGAATCATTTGGAGGGAGTAGCCTTAAAGACATATTCCATCTGGGTGTGGTTATGACCGAGAAACCTGGATTTCTAAACCAATTGTGCCTGTGGTAGAACCAGCGCTTGGCACATAGTAGGTATTTATTAAACATGTGTTGACTGGATGTATTACTGGAAAAATGTTGATGAGGGAATATTTATAGCCTCTACCAGTAAAAGAATAATTCTGTTTTGCCTGCGTAGCTTGTGAGCCATTTGAGGGTGAATTAGGCAATACTAGAGCGTTCAGGAAGGATAGAATGATTTACTTTGGAGAAGTTGAAGAATTTAAAGAAAATAGAATACATCCAGAAATGAAGATGAGGGGGAGAGAAGACAAGAGTCTGTACAGATTGGGATTTGAGGGAGACTGGGGAGGGGGGAGTGCCCTTATCTGTGACAATCACATACACGGAGAAAAAAAGAGGGGGAAAATGCAGTTTTCACAGACTCTGTAAAATGTTATGAATCAAATCCTATTTTGGTACATTTTATAGAGATTTCTGTACAAATTTATCTCTCATTTTCAACTACTTTTTTGGTCTTGACCTGGTATAAATGCTTCCTGGAGATCAGGATTTCTATTGATTTTAAATAAATGTATGTATAACCTTAGGTTCTCATGAAAGAGGTTTTTCTTTGAAATTAAAAAAGGGAAATTATGATATTTCATTGGTTGTAAGATTTACTTTTAGCCTGTCTGAAATCAGGATGTGCCTTTGTGTTGGAGGAGGAGTCACAGTTTAACTGGCAAGATTTTTTCCTTTGCTACTGATACAATCCTTTTTGGCATGTTAAACTTTATGACAGTGTAAGTTCAATAACATGTTCTGAAATTCATCTCAACTTTCTATATGATGAATATTTCCATGGTAATATTCAAAATTCTACTTGTCTTTAATAAATTTCCTTCCATAGAAAATACACTGGATTCCAGTGATTTCAACCCACATTATGAGATTTCTTTTGCACCCTGTTTTTAGGAGGAAGAGAGAAATCTGGTGAAATAAACAAATATTTGACATTTAGTAAAAAAAAAAATAAGCAAATGACTTTTTGGATTCACATAGAAAATAACCAGTACCATTTTCTAAACAATCTCCAAATATTCAGTGGCCCAGGGGAAAATGATAATTGCGAGAGACTTTGTAAGACACAGATTTGGGATAGAGAGGCACAAAGGGGACTGAAGGACAAAAATCAAGAAAGGGGACCAGAATTTAAAATAAATACTTACCCAATTAAAAAATGTGCAAAGGATTTAAATAGACATTTCTCCAGAGAACGTATACATGTGGTCAAGATACACATCATTAATTAGGGAAATGCAAATCATAACCACAATGACATACTGCTTCCTACTCACACACACACAAAAACCCACCAAAAAACAAAAAGTGTTGGCAAGAATGTGGAGAAATGGGGACGTTCAGACACTGTTGGGAATGTAATATGGTGCAGCCTCTTTGGAAAACCATTTGGCAGTTCCTCGAAAAGTTAAATGTGAAGGTTCCATATGAACCAGCAATTCTATCCCTGGTATGTACCCAAGAGAACTGAAAATATATTTCCCAGCAAAAATTGTGGATGAGTATTTATAGCAGTATTATTCATAATCATCAAAAAGTAGAAACAACCCAAATGTTCATCAAGTGATGAATGAATAAATCAGATGTGTACACAGCGGTATATTATTCAGCCATTAAAAGGAGTGAAGTACTGATATATGCTACAACATAGATGGACCTTGAAAATTTTATGTGAAGTGAAAGGAGCCAGGCCCATAAGGCCACATATTGTATAAATCTAATCATATAAAATGTCCCGAATAAACAAATCTACAGAGACAGAAAATAGATTAATGGTTTCCAGGGGTAAGGGAGAGGAGGTGGGGCACCAGGAAGGGAATGGGGAGTGACTGCTAATGAATGTGGGGTTTCATTTTGGGAAGACAAAAATGCTCTGAAATTAGAGAGTAGTGATTGATGAGCAACTTTTGACTGTATTAAAAATCACTGAAATGTGTGCTTTAAAAAGATGAACTTTATGGTATGTGAATTACAGATCAATTGAAGTGTTATTAAAAATATATACGCAGAATGTTCAAAGTAACAACTGGACTGTGTGTAGGTTCCAGGGGGAAAGGATGGCTCCTGAGTTCTCTCTTGTGGGCAAAATAGGCTGTTGTTACCCATGGAATGAAAGGTAAGCCTCGCCTTCTCTACCTGTGTTCCAGAACCTAATATTTGGTGATTGACCTACTTTAATCACTCACTCACTGTTTTGTGTTTTGGAGTTGGTGCCATAAATCAAAGGTCAAGAGTGTGGGTCCTGTGTGGTATCACTTACTATTACAGAGTTGCAGACCCATAAGGTCCTTAAACAAGACTGTGGTTTTGAGTTAATGGCGCTTATTATGTTTATATCAATTGTTTATTTTCTCTGCCTTAGAACTACTAGGTAGATGAGCAAACAAATTTATTCAGTACAAATGCAATTTTATTGAGTGATTACATCATGGTTGATAGGGATTCATTGGTGAATGGGACGTGACACCTAGCGTAAGAAGGGTCAGTGGAGGATGTATTTAAGCAAGAGGGCCATCACATTAGAGTTGGCATGTACTCTGTATGTGGAAGAAAGTACAAGGTTTTTGGTGGATTGATTGCATTAGTGGACACCATTCAGACCACCCTGTGTCCATATCCTTTTCCCTATAATATTGTAGCGTCTTTCTACTTTTTATCAGGACTGGTCTTATGACTTACTTCCACCAATAGAATGTGCTAGAAGTAATAGCAAGCCAGTTCTGAGTTGAGACTTCATTAGGCCTGAACACTCATTCTTATTCTCTAGATCCTGCCTCTGACATGTGAAAAAGTCATTGCTAGCCTGCTGGAGGGTAAGAAATCATACAGAGCAGAGCCATGTCAGCCCCATTATTCCAGCCACAGTTCCAGACATGTGAAAGAGCCCAGGTCGCATCTGCCACCAGCCAAGTCATGGCTGAATGCAGATACACACGAGCCCAGCTGAGATCATGCCAGCCCAGCCCGTATCTGCAGGAACATCCACCTTCCCCTAGACTCACAAAGAATAGAAAATGACTGTTTAAAACACTAAGTTTTGGTGGTATTTGTTTTGCAGCGATAGATCATTGATATAGGATGCTATGAGAGCACAGATGACGAGGCCTGACAAAAACTTGGGTGAATGAAAGAAGGCTTTTTAGAAGAAGTAACACTTATGCTATAAATCTAAAGATAAGCAGGAATTAGCCAGGGAAAAGAGAGAATGTGTGTGTGTGTGTGTGTGTGTGTGTGTGTGTGTGTGTTGAAGAAGGGTTCAAGGGAAAGAGAAACAGAAAGAAAGGGTCTAAGTAGTTGAAGGAATAGTATTCAATAAGTTGAAGAAGCGAGAAGACCCAGAAGGCTGGAATGTGGTCTGGGAGAGGAGTATTAAGAGATAAAGTTAGAGGGGCCCCTGGGTGGCTCAGTCAGTTAAGTGTCTGACTCTTTTTTTCAGCTCAGGTCATGATCTCAGGGCCGTGAGATCAAGCCACTTGTGGGGCTATGCACTGGGTGAGGAGCCTTCTTAAGATTCTCTCTCTCTCTCTGCCTCCTCCCCCACTCGTGCTTTCTCTCTTAAAAAAAAAAATGTGATGAATTTAGAGAGTCAAGTAGGAACCAAATCACGTAAGATCTCAAATATTTATTAAAGAGTTTAGAACTTAGCCTGAGGACAGTTGGGGTCAATAAAAGCTTTTATTCCCATTTTTGCTTTTGTATGATCAGTCTAGCTATAGTATAGTATGCTAGCATGGTACGGTCTAGAATAGTACAGTCTAGGGTACTATGGTGTGGTTGCGTGATTTGGGGCTAGCGGCATGGCATGGAAACCATTTAGGAAAACGTTGGCAAGCAGGAGGGGGTGGTGGCCTGAAATTAGGTATTAGCAGAAAGGACTGAAAGTGAATGAATCTGAGGGCTGTCATGATGTCAGAATTGACCCAACCCGAGATTCACTAGAAGGGGGAAAAGAGAGCTGTCAAAGATGACACCAACGTTTTCGCTTGGGTGACTGAATCGATATTGATTTTGTTCAGTGATGTAGAACACAAAGGAGGTGGAGCAGGTGTGAGTGTGACCACACACTCAGTTGGGGCATGCTGTATGTGGCAGACTGTATTTTCCAAAGAAGGCCACACCTGTATGTTTGTTCCTCTCTTCATGCTCTTGGGTGTGATCCACTGCACAGTGAGATGTCCATGTTTTTTCCTTCCTCTTGCCTCTGGGAAGGGGCTTGAGACAGTACCAACGAATGGGGTCCTGCATAAGTGATAGTATGTAACTTAGAGGCTCGGTCATAAAAATTTGGAGACAGCTCCTACCCTGTTTTCTCTCAGGAGGCTCACTTTTGGAATCCAGCCACCATATCGTGGGAAAGGCCGGGCCATGTGGGGAGGACATATGTGGGTGTTCCAGCCCAGCTGCCCAGCTAGTCTTCAGCTGACATATCATCAATGACCATATATATGAATAAATTAGTCTTTAGAGGATTCCAGCCCCCAGCCTTGTAATCTTCCATTTGAGGTCCCGGACCCTGGAGTACAGACACATCATCTCTGCTCTGCCCTGTCTGAATTCTTGATCTACAAAGCTATGAGACATAAGAGATAATTCTTTAGGCCACTGGGCTTTGGACTAATGCATAATACAGCACCAGGTAACAGACATACTGTAGATGGGGTATCTACAGGACATTCTCATAACTCACATGTATTCCTTTTTTAAGAAAAAAATCGAAGGCGCAGGGGGCCAGGGAGGCTCTGTGGGTTAAGCGTCCACCTCTTGATTTCAGCTCAGGTCATGATCTCAGGGTCGTGAGGTCGAGCCCTGTGCTGGGCATGTAGCCTGCTTAAGATTCTCTTTTCCTCCTGCCCCTCCCCCACTAAAAATAAATGAATAAATAATCAATGTTGCAAACTCTTTTTATGGTTCATAAGAAAAACTTACACCAAGTACTCCTCTGTCAGCTCATCTCCACTATTTGTTAGCAAATCTTTTCTGTTTTTCTTTCCTTAGCTTCAGTGAAGGAAGGGAGGGAGGGTTTCTAAAACAGAAGTAACGGGCAGGTGTACCGTCATTCCTGGATGGGACGGTGGAGTGATAGAGTAATGACAGCTGTGCTCTCTGGCACATGCATTGTAACATCCTGATTTCCTGTACAGGCACAGGTGGGCTGTATCAGAGTGGGCCCTCTGCCCCTAATGACCCGTACAAAGTACACTCCCACCATCCTGCCCATCAAAAAAAAAAAAAAAAAAAAAAAAAAGGTTGGATCTGACACCAAGAAATGACACACCTGGATTGTGTTAAGAAATTTTTATTGTGTCCTTTGGATTCGTGATGAAAGCACATAAAATTACAAGTGGAAGAAACATCATGCCACAAAATTGCATAGAATTATTACAAAAATGTGAATTATGCATTTTAAATAATTTGAGTAGAAGAACCAAAATATGTACACTTTAAGAGTTTCAAATACTTTGTCCTATCTTTAATTTTTCTTCTGAAAAGGCAAAAGTCACAATGTCCAATCCATCACAAACAATATTTATACAGTGCACAAGCGCAACATTAAATTCAAAGTAACGCAAGCAATGGCCCTTTCTTTCAGAATTATTTAATGACTGCTTATCTATTACAGGAGCATTAATTAATTAATGTATGGTGATGTTGAAATGTTCGAATGAAATGTTGAAAACCAAAAACACACTGCATGTCATTAGGATTTTGAAAATTGGTTTTCATGGCCCAAACGATGCTATTCTCAGTAGTGTAAGGGTATCAGAGGGGCACGGTCTAATTTACTACACAGCTCTAACGCTCTATTACAGGAAAAACCACAGTACAGAATTTCACACATTCAACACAGAACAAGGCAAATACATAAAGGCACACAACTGCACATCATATAGACCCCTTTTCTTTATCTTACTCTATTTCAAGTAATATTAATATTGTTAAATGATAGTATCGCTGTAGTAGTTTCGATGATGCAAGATGGACAGTGTTGCACACTACCCCACAACGGCAAAAAGTATCATTGTACAGATACAAAAATGTGATTACAGTAAATGGCCAAATACAAATGTATTGCAAAATGACTAGTCACTAAGAAAATGAAATCCAACTACCAAAACAGTTTTGTGTAAGTCAAGGTTTTTCCACTTCTGTCTATCTCTGACTAAAATGTGAGACAATATTCTGTAATAATCATCATTGCATTTGGTTATGAATGCTATTATTAGTTCATTCTTCTGCAATGTTAGACAGTCTGTAATTTTATTTATAAAAATGCAGCATTCAATTGTGCCCATTCTTGCTTCCTTACGATTAATGCCTTTCTTTCAAAGTGCAAAAGTAGAATGATTTACAAAAGATTTATCTTTCGGTGGAAGATAAGTTTTATTAAGTGTCTAATTAATACCCCAAATCCTTCAGATCAAAATATAATCATCTCCAAAGAGGATGGGATTTTTTCCCCCTTGTGTCTTGCTAGATGTGTTTTGTTTTGTTTTGTTTTTTAATCAAACACTCTTGCCTAATGTTTGAACTAAGCCTTCGGTTTGATTAAAACTTAATTGTGATCTCTAGTTATTGCTTAAAGTTAAATAAAATAATTTGCATAAAAATATTAAATTCTTGAAACACAATTTTTAGGACACAACTGGTTTTTGCATTTTAAAACATTTTGCTAAGCTACAATCAGACAGGTTTATTTTAAAGGAAAATAAAGCTGTAAGCATCTTTCTTCAGCGCTTTAACTTCAATGTCCTTTGTGTTACTCTCTAAATTATATTTTCCTCTATATAATTATTCTCTCTTACTTAAGTTCTTTCAATAATATTTTTGATCAGTTTTCCCATGATAGAATTTGTTTTTCTTATGCCACCCAACATAGACACTTAACAAAAAGACATAGTTAAGTGAATTAAATGTACATAGTAAATATATAATGAAAGATTTTTTACGTTAGAATAAAATCGAAATCTGTCAGACTTAAAAATTATGAAAGATAGTAATAAATTTCCATATTGCTGTCCTATACATTTTTGTATATTCTATTAAAACAAGCTTAAAATCTGATACTTAAAATCCAGTTTTTGATCTTGCAAAATATATATCAAATTCATATTCTAAGCTCTAAATCTACCTCAACTTGCATCAACAGTTTCATCAACTGTTTCTTAGAATTTCAACATAATTTAATAGCCACATAATATAGATAGATGTTTGACCATTTTCTTCTCTAGGTATTTGTCCCTGAATTTGGTTTTAAGTCTTGTGGAAGAGACTTGGGTCATTGCCAATTAAAAAACACACATCTACACGTGTGTGTGTGTGTGTGTGTATGCACTTACACGGTTGTGTGTGTTCATATATACATGGAGATACTATATATCATTTATACGTGGGTCTGTATATTCTCTAGATAAATATTCAATCTTTATCTCTATAGTAAAAATAAATGAACCATAAAAAATGTGAGACAGCAAAATTACCATTGGAAACTGTTCACTCTGACTGAATTTCTGCTCAACGTACATCAACTCAACTATTTTTATTCAACCAGACAGACTCTTTGTAGTTATTCAATAATTTCAGGCCAACAACCAATGAATACCCAGACTTTGAGTGCAAATAGTCATGTCAGAAAGCACAGTGCCTGGAAGTGTGTGGCCAGTTTGCTCAAGCAACCAAATGTATGAGCCATATTGCTACATCTTGGGAGAGCTTCCCTGGGCGAGGGTACAATCGAGTGACTTTTTTTCAAGAAAGAAAACCAACATATTCGAATCACTGTGGTATCTAATGAAGCCATGTCAGCCACAAATACATGGATGCCTCTATGATAAATAAATTAGCAAACTGCAAGCCGCCAGTGCTTGCAAAGCAAAGGATAAAACAATTTAATATGCACGGTAAATTGAAGATATGGTAGTTGAGGGGCAGTTAGGAAAACGAATGCTCAAAGTTGGCTGTTCGATAGTGTTAAATAGTGCTATGCATTTCTCAAACTATTTCTATTACTTTGAAATACTTTACACCAGAGCTTCAAATAAAAACATGAGCTTGCTTTTCTTCAAAAAAGACACTGTCCTTCATTAAATGTCCCATGGAGCCTGGAAGTTGCCTGCTTTGAATTTACTATTGGAAAGAAAACAAAAATCCCACATACATGCACTCTCCACAAGCCGACCTGCAGTAGTGTCCACATAATGCATGGAACCTGGGCATGAGGATGTTTGCATGGATCCTTCCAGAACTCTCCCTTTGGTGTGGATTTTAGCCTAAGGGATGCTTCTCAGGAAGATGCTCCTGGGCAGTGATTTTTGTAGTAAGAGAGAGTCCGATGAAGTGGCCATGCATGCTTTGAAGGCCTGGAACAATCACAGAGGCGTATCGAACTCTTTTCCTGGGTTGTCTCCTTCTAGCTCCTCACTGGAGGGAGGCTTGTGGTTCATTTTTCCAGGCTCTGAGGCCAGGGAGGGAGGGGCAGAACTGTGATTGCTGTCTTCGTTGATCTTCCCTTTCATGGCTTCCTGCACGAACTCCAGGATCTCCAGGGGCAGTCTTTTGAACTTGTCTTGGTACTCTTGCTCCAGGTCCGTCTGCAGCTGGGAGACATCAAGAGAGGAGGTTAGTTTTAGGTCATTTCTTTTTCTGTAACCACCCACGTGGAAACTCTTTGACAGAGATGTACAAAGATGGGGGAGGAATAAATTAATGTAAATACCATCCACCGGTTACCTATGGAGAAGGTATAAAACACAGTGTTGGACACATCACTTGTCCATGGCTGAAAGTCAAGTTCAGATTATGTGGAGCATAATAGGACTAAAGATCCACAACAGTATAAAGAAATACACCCACACACAGACACATACACACAGACACAGAGGTGAATCTTTTGAAAAAGTTTACACAAGTCATAGGCAGTGATCTGAAGTTCTTAAATGAAGGGACTGGAAGCTAGTGATAGCTGGGAGTGCTAAGGTCAGCCATGCCTCAGGCTGGAGAGAGGTGAGAGGTGGCTGGAGAGGACAGGGGAGCATGTGTGAGTTTTATGAAACACCCCTCACTCAGAGGATGGGAAGCCAATGCTGAATATTTCTAGAAAGGAGCGCAACACATTTTTAAAAAAGATTTATTTATTTAGTATTTTAGAGGAAGAGAGAGGGTAGGGTGGGGGACAAAGGGAGAGAATTTCCAGCAGACTCCCCCCTGAGCGTGGAGCCGTTCGCAGGGCTCGATGTCACCACCCTGACATCATGACCTGAGCCGAAACCGAGAGTCAGACGTTTAACTGACTGTGCCACCTAGGTGCCCCTCAACCCATTTTTATGAACTGAACATACGCCTGTAACCAACTTTAACTTCTGTTTTGACTTCTTTTATCACCTCTTTGATTCTTTTTCTTTTCATTCTAATTTTATTTGCCTTGTAAATTGCTTTAGCTACCTTATAAACTCTCTTTTAATTTATCTGCTTAATGCTCTGGAGAATGCCCAGACTTTTAAAAGTCATAGAGCTGTTTCTTCAGACTTCAGTGGAAGCTGTAATCATAAAACCAGTGAAAACCAGGTGTCTTCTGTAGCTTGGCGGGGCGGGGGGGC
>NC_048230.1:79012125-79042841 GCF_002007445.2 Ailuropoda melanoleuca | reverse complement strand
CTGCCTGCTGGAAAGCTCTGTTCTGCTAAGCCCCATCGAAACACGGAATTTCATTTTATGCTTTATTTAATTTTTTTAATAAAGATTTTATTTATTCATTTGAGAGAGAGACAAAAAGAGCACAGAGGCAGAGGGAGAGGGAGAAACAGACTCCTCGCTGAGCAGGGAGCCCCATGTGGGGCTTGATCCAGGACCCTGGGATCATGACCTGAGCCAAAGGCAGATGCTTAACCCACTGAGCCACCCAGGCACCCCGACACAGAATTTTAAATGAAATTCTCTTTCCTTATTGAATGGTAAGTAGGGAGTTCTAGTCTTAGAAACAGCATGTGAGACTAATGCTTTTTCTTTCTGCTCTCAGTAGCCTTGAGGAAGCTTTTCTTGAGACGTGTCCTTATAACCTTTATGGAATTGTTTTTGTGCTTCTTAAACTTTTAAGGTGCACACAAACCACCTGGGATTGTGACTTTTCTTCTGACTCAGGAGACCTGGGTGGGGTCCAAGATCCTGCATGCCTCCGTGCTCTCAGGTGATGCCAATGAGGCTGGTCCACTTCGGACACCCTGCTTAATTTCCTGTCTTGGTTCGACTCTGAGCTCCGCGTTCTACTTTTTGTCTTGATCCTGGCTGTATGTCCTCCATCTGAGGCTTTGTGCAGTCCCTGGTGCTTGCCCAGAGCCCTGGACCATCCAGGGTAAAGACAGCGCTCCAGGCATCTGTCCCTCGGGGCTGGGACTCCCTTTCCTTACTCACATTCTGGACGGTGTCAGCAGCATAAAGAGGACACCCTCTTTAGTTCAATCCCTCTGCTCTTGCTTTTATGCTAGAGAAATTCTGTCAAGACTTAGTTATATAATATAGGTCCATAATCCCTTATCTGCAATTCTAAAATCCCCAAAGTTCTGAAATCCAGAACTTTTTTGTAAGTTGGTGGCAAACACATAGACATTAATTGATATAAGTTTATTTTTAATTCTTATGTGTTTGACTGGATGTGAATATCTGTGCACGGTACTGTAATATATTAATTTGTATGACTGTGAGAATGACCAAGCACCCCTCTAGAGTATTATGCTCACAGTATATGGATTATATAACACTTTCTAAAAATCAGAAAAATTATGAATTCAAAAAACAATGATCCCAAGAGTCTCAGATAATAGATTGTGGATCTGTTTGAACAACATTTTCCCCTACCACCCCACATCAAAAAGTGCCTGATAGGGGTGCTGGGTGGCTCAGTCAGTTAGGCATCTGCTTTTGGCTTAGGTCATGGTCCTGGAGTCCAGGGATCAAGCCCCACATCGGGCTCCTTGCTCAGTAGGGAGTCTGGTTCTTCCTCTGCCTTTCACCCCGCTCTCGTGCTTTCTCTCACTGTCTCTTTCAAATACATAAAGAAAGTCTTTTTTTTTTTTAAAGTGCCTGATAAAAATGACTTGCCCTAAGTACCAAGAGTCAACTATTCTTCCCAAATATAAAATGCAGGGTATTTATGAATATGCTGTACCGCATATGAATTCTAATAAGCCAAGGAGGAAACATGCTATGAGAAGGGCACTCATGGGGCTCTGAGATTGACATTGCTACAATGAAGCAAAGGCACCTTCGCACACAGCTTCTCCCTCCCTGTTGGGAACAGGTGAGCCATTGGAGCATCCCAGACAAGATGGCAATGGCCAATTCGTTCCCAGGTAACTCAACCATTTAGAAGAGAGTGGGGCTTTTACAGGAGTGAAATCTTAGCCTGGTGTTTGGCCGTTCTCAGTAACTACCATCCAGGTCTCATCATTCATTTGTCTCAACTCAGCAATGCATGCTGTTCAGATTTTGTTTCTAAGGAATAGGAGGAAAGGAAGAAAATCAAGGGGCCTTGTGCTCAGGAAACAGTAGATTTCTGTTTTTCTTTAGGTTAGTGTGGGGGACCTTCAGCTTTGGAGACATTGTATGTGACCTAGTAGTCAATTTCTCTTAGGTCAGTGGTAGACAAGACCCCAGAGTGCTTGATAGTGCTGTTTCTTTTTTAAATTTATGTATAAAAAAGAATGTGAAATGTGGGACAATGTCAAATACTTTAACATTTTTGAATAATTTTTAATAATCTAATTTTTAAACTAATCTATTTTAATAATTATGATTCTGCACCCAATTCTAATGTGTGAGATCATTCCCCCCCATACCACAAAGCAATTCCCTAGGACACCAGCTGGGTGTCCCATAATTTAACTCAATTCTTATATTATCTACCTGGAGATAGCATCAGATCCTACAAGCTGAGAGCTCAGTCCTCTAAGGCTCTCTCCCACCCCCACCTCATGTCAGATGTCAGTGGCAAGTCCAGGTTGCCTCCTGTGATTCTGACTAACTGGATACAGATTGGAGGTTCCAATGACCACCCCCCCCATTGGGTTTGATTAATTGCTAGAGCAGCTCACAGAACTCAAACATTTTACTTACTAGATTACTGGTTTATTATAGAAGGGTGTAACTCAGGACCAGCTAGGTGGAAGAGATGCACAGGGCAAAGTATGGGGAAAACAATGTGGAGCTACCATGTTCTCTGAGCACCCACTCTCCCTGCATCTCCCTCCACACGTTCACCAACTTGGAAGGTCTTCAAACTCCATCCTCTTGGATTTTCATGGAGGCTTCATTACATAGGCATGATTAATTACATCATTAGTCCTGGGCTATTGATTCAGCCTCCTGCCCTTCTTCTCTCCTTGGAGGGTAGGGGCTGGTAATGTAGGGTGCAAACCCCACATTGCAAGGTTGATTCCCCTGGCAATCAGCTCCCATCTTTAGGTTACCTAGGGGCTTTTGAAAAGTCGCCTCATTAACATAACACAAGACACCTTTTTTGTTCATCATTTAGGAAATTTCAAGGGTTTTAGGAACCCTGTGCCAGGAACTGGGATAAATTCTAAATACATATTTCTTATTATAAATCACAATATCACAGTAATAATAAATAATTACTTAAAATAATTTTTAATTATTTTTTCTTTTTTTATCATAATAATATTTTTTATTGTATTATGTTAGTCACCATACAGTACATCCCTGGTTTTTGATGTAAAGTTCGATGATTCATTAGTTGCGTATAACACCCAGTGCACCATGCAATACGTGCCCTCCTTACTACCCATCACCAGTCTATCCCATTCCCCCACCCCCTCCCCTCTGAAGTCTTCAGTTTGTTTCNTATTGGCCCAGTTGTGTCTAAATTACAATTTTAGTGGACTCTTCTTTTATCATGAGTTATTGGTAGATTGTATCGTATTCTAAACTACTTTAATAAATTAATTTATTAGCTAAATTAATTTTACTTAATTTATATTACATGCCATATTACACTCTTTTAAAAAAGTCATTCAGCTATTAACAAATTAATTACAAAATTGCATTTATTATTAAATTTCAAGTTAGAGCTTTCTTTTTATTTATTTTTGCTTCTTATAAATGGAATACCTGTTCATTGTAAGAAAATATGAAGGGCAAAGTCTGGCTCTGTTCCCAAAAGTCCCATCCATCAGGAGTCTAGAATTGTTTCAGCCTAAGGGTCACAAACTCAGACTGTTTAGGCAAGTCATGAAAATTAATAGGAGTGGTGGGAGGGCATGCTCTGTCTAAAGGGGTGGCAGAAACTCAGCTCTAACTAATGTTTGCAAGACTCTTATTTTTCAGGAGAAGTCAGAAATTTAAATTTTCATGGAAGATCTGATGTTTTTACTGTTGGAAGCCAATTTGAACCACACTCAGGAGTTCTCCTGGGCTTGTGGAGGGTTTCCAACTTCTGTCCTAGCAGATTTAAATCTCCTTTAGACCAGGAAACTCGAGAGATTGGGTCTGACTATGGACTTTCAGTTTGTTTCCCTCCTCATTCTACCTCCTCACCATCCTGAGTTTCAGATGGCTCTGCACTGAACTCCAGGACTTGTTCTTGGTCACACTTCTGCTGGGGTTCAGTGCTGTCCCATCTCATTTCCACATTCTGGTTCACATCTTCATTGAGTGTCTACTCTGTGTTACTCAAGCTGTAAGTTCTGGGGGAATGGTAGATTAATTGCACAAATGATAACAACGTCTCACCCCTCCTGGTACTCATGGCCTTGGTAGTGTCTCCCATGAAAGAGTAGAGTGTATTTTTCATCTCCCTGAATCTAGGGAGGCCTTGTGATTTGCTTTGTCTGGTAGAATGTGTCAGAGTACAGCATGCAGTTCTGAGCCTGGACCTCAAAAGGCTTCATGTGGTTCTGCTCTCACTGTTGGATGCTCACTGAGCCGTTAATGTGAAGAAGCTCAGGCTAGCCTGTTGCAGGAGGAGACTCATGACCCAGTTATCTCCCTCTCCATCACTTCAACTGACTATCAGACATGAGGGCAAATCTATTATAAACCAGTCGGCCCTCAGCTGACCTACCAGCTAAACATAGGTTTGAGTAAGGCTACTGAGACCAGCTGAGTCTGACTCAGACCAGATTGCCTAGCCAGTTCATAAACCTATGAGCTTAAGAAATGCTTATTGTGTTATGCCACTCAGTTGTGTGGGGTATTTTGTTGTTGTTGCTGTTGTTGTTGTTAGGCAGCAATATTGTGACAATAACTACCTGATATAGTAGGGGAATTCAAAGGGTTTTCATATATGGCCTAGTTCCCTGAAGTGCTCATAATTTAATTCAACCGGCCTCATCTTTTCATTGCTGGAATCTTAAAACACATTCTTGAGGGACAATCACCAGAAGACTGATAGATCTGCATGAAAAATATGATTTTGGAGAATACACTTTGGAGATTCTATGGAACATTAGTAAACATGAACTGGCTTGATCTTAAATTTATAAGGTTTATTCTTAGGAAATGGGCAAAAAAGAATATGGTCAAATTTAATCTCTAATTTTAAGGCAATTTGTTACATTACACTCAGATATTAATAATAAGAGCATTGCCAGAGTTTGTTTTATTATAGGCTGAGTTCTCCAATTTGACTAGCCAGACTCAATTTCTAAAGTTTTCAGTTACCTTGCTTTTCAAAAATGTTGCCTACTCATAGCTTCTGTGAACTCTGGGCAGGTAAGCAGGAAAAGGCAATACAGTCAAGTTCAGATGTTTTTAGCTCTGCCTGAGTATAATGTCCAAGATTTTCACTTGGGATGCTATTCTGCCTCTGACAGTTTTTCAACTGATTTAAAAAAATAAGGTAGGGATTTGATCTAGTGATGCAAGGTTTTTAGATTCATAAATGTAAGTGAAGATTAAGGAGAAAGTAAAGTTACTTATGAAGGTTAGTTTAGAAGCAGGGGGGAAGGGGCGCCTGGGTGGTGCAATCATTAATCATCTGCCTTCGGCTCAGGGCGTGATCCCGGCGTTCTGGGATCGAGCCCTGATTTCCCTCTCACTGGCTGTCTCTCTGTGTCAAATAAATAAATAAAATCTTTAAAAAAAAAAAAAAGCAGGGGGGATATACTCAATATAACGTAAATGTGACATAAACATAAAATAAGACAGGTTACTGAGTTAGTACAGCGATATAATCAGTAACAACTTTCTAAGGAAAAAAATTGAAACCCGAGTATAATAAGCTACTGTGGGATAACAAAGAAGAACTGATAAAACTTAAAATAAAAAATGCTGCAGAGAAGGCACAGATAGATATTTAAGGAGAATTTTCACTTTGAGCTCAGGTCCAACCCAAGTTATTTTGCCCAGTGAAGTATATTAAAGACCTTAATATAAAACACAGAGCAGGGCACCTGGATGGCTCAGTCGGTTACAGCGTCTGCTTCAGCTCAGGTCCTGATCTCAGGGTCCTGGGATCGAGCCCCACATCAGGCTCCCCAGTCAGCAGGGAACCCACTTCTCCTTCTCTCTCTGTGTGCTCACTTGCTCTCTCTAATAAATAAATAAAATCTTAAAAAAATTAAATAAAACACAAAGCAAAAAAATCTTAGGAAAAAATCTGGGTGAATAATTGCATAATCATTGAGTATAGAGACCTTCTCAAGGAAGACAGAAAAACTGCAAGCTACAAAGAAAAAAAATTATTAGGTATATAGTTAATCCTTAAACAGTGTGGGGAGGGCAGTGCACAGCCAAAAACCCAAGTCAAATTTTTGACTCCCCACAAACTATTAATAACCTACTGTTGACTAGAAGCCTTGCTAATAACATAAACAGTCGATTAACACATATTTTAACATGTATTCTATGTCATAAGCATTATATATTATATTCCTACAATAAAGTAAGCTAGAGAAAAAAATTTTAAGAAAATCATATGGAAGAGAAAATACATTTACAGTACTATACTGTATCGAAAAAATCCATGTATAAGTGAACCTATTCAAACCCATGTTGTTCAAGAGGCACTGTATTTATCTAAATGAAAATATGTTTTTTTGGTGAAAAAATGGACAAACCTCAGGCAATTCATAAGAGAAGTGAAAATATCCAATATATATTTGAGAAAACACTCACTCTCATTGAAAATAAGGGACATTCAATAGCACATTTTTTTAAGGGACATATTGGTAGGGAAAAAA
The DNA here is from genome assembly GCF_002007445.2 of Ailuropoda melanoleuca. Taxonomy (NCBI): domain Eukaryota; kingdom Metazoa; phylum Chordata; class Mammalia; order Carnivora; family Ursidae; genus Ailuropoda; species Ailuropoda melanoleuca. The sequence goes on along the minus strand of NC_048230.1, from coordinate 79,036,302 downwards.
AAGGTTTGTTCAAAGGAGCAGTAACAACTGGGGAGAAGTGGACATTTTTAAACATTGGGCAATAATCTGATATCTATAATATTTATAAGAAGGAAAATGTACATAACTTTTTCACCCAGCAATTCCACATTTGGGAAGGTAGTCTGGCCCAAGGAAATGAAAACAGCAACATATAAGGATGGAAGCATCCCCAAACTTACTGCAGCACTGTTTGCAGAGGCAAAGTCAAAAACCACCACCACCACCAGCAAAAAACAAACAAAAAACCCCCCCAAAACCAAAACCAAATAATAGCAACAACCACAAAACCCTGAAAACAGCTGTAATAATAATGTTGATATTTTGTCACATGTGCATTATTATCTATCACTATTTTTTTTGGTGAATCATTTGAAAATAAATTTTAGATATCACAACACTTGACCCATACACCCCCTAAAAATAAAGATGTTTTCCTACATTATGGCAATACTTTAATCATGTCAAGGAAATTAATAATAATTCTCTAATGTTACCCAACATCCATCCATGTTCAAATTCTCTCAGTATTACCTCTCCCGAATTTTCTAGCTTTTTTTTTTAACCAGAATTCAATCAAAGGTCTTATATTGCATTCAATTATGACGTCTTCCTCTTTTTTCCCTCTTGAGCTATTTATTGTTTTAAATTTTTTTTATGACTTGGATTCTTTGAAGAGTCCAGTTCAATTTTCTTATAGAATGCCCATTCTGAATTTGTCTGATTATTTCCTTGTGGTGTCATTTAAGTTGGTCCTGGAAAACCTGCCTTTCCTGTAAACTAGAAGTTAAGACTATAAGCTTGATTAGATGGGGATTGAACATTTGTTTGGACACAAAGAGTCAACAGGTATTCTTTTCTATCCCATATTATAACATATTCGTGAGCTCTATTACCATGTGGTCACTTTATCAGCAATGCTAAATTTGATCACTTGGGTAAAAGTGGTAAATATCAGACGTGCACTTTGTCAAGACATTTTTTCCTTTGGCCATTGGCAATTATTCTGTAAGGCAAATCTCTGCATCCATATAAAGTTTCCTTAGCACCCGTTCATGACATTGATGATTCTCCCCTATCTTATTAGGGCAATTTTCTAATTCTCTTTTTATTTAGCTTGTATCTGTAAGGAAGAGCTTTCCCTTGCAGGTGGAGATGAACCAGAGTTCCTCCTAAAAAGTCAGAGTCAGCATTTAATTATTTTCCTTTGATTCACAAATATTGAGTAAAGAGTTGGGGCAATAATAATTTCAAAAGATAACAAATGAGTTTTTCTCTTTCTTCTCTCTCTTTCTCTGAAAATAACTGCAGACAATACATTTTTATTTCCATTTATTCCCTTTGTTTAAATCAGTTGCAGTCATTGTTCTTTTTGGAGTTCAAATTGTCCCATGTCATGTGAGCAGAAGCCCTTTTAGGGCATGATCTTGGGTCCTTTTGACATGCCCTCATTGGTCTTTGAGCACTTGCTTGCTTTTCTAGGTAAAATAAGATAACTAAGGCACCTTCTGTGCTTTCTCTGACTCAGACCTGGCATCAGCTACTTTTCCAAGGAGCTTTTATCGGAGAAGGCGTTGGGTGCTAAAAGTGCTCACTGCTACCAGACTGTCATTGTGTTTAGGCCCGCAGTGGACATTAGGATATGTATTTTTGAAAAGTCGTTAGTACATATTGATATCTCAAATTTAAATGTAACATTATAGAATTTTTTCTTAACTCCTTTGATTTTTATATTTCTATACCTCTTTTTTTTTTAACTAATTTTGTATATTTTGCTTTCTGGTAACAAAATATTTACTTATTTGTTTTACATTTTCAAATATATGGAAATAGTTTCAATATTGTGACCTAACAATAAAATAAGCATGGGAAGCTTCAGATATCCTTGAGGTTCTGTTTTTCACAGAATGTGAAATCATGCAAGGATGCATGATTATATTACTCTCCAAAAATTCCCTTGAATTAATTATATTCGTTGTGTAGTTACATTACTTTTTTTTTTAAGATTTTATTTATTTATTTGACAGAGAGAGAGAGAAAGAGAGAGAGAGCACAAGTAGAGGGAGCAGCAGAAGGAGAGGGAGAAGCAGACTTCCCCCTGAGCAGGGAGCCCAATGCTGGGCTTGATCCCAGGACCCTGGGATCATGACCTGAGCTGAACGCAAATGCTTAACCAACTGAACCACCCAGGCATCCCTAGTTATGTTACTTTTTATATACACATAAAGACATTTGTTTCAGTTTGTTTTCTCATTAGACATTTTAGATTATTTCACTTTTTTTCTTTCTCTGTTGTATTTTTAAAAGTGTAATTCCTCACAGTCTTTTAACCCTTTTTTTTAAAAAAAAATTTTATTTATTTATTTGACAGAGAGACAGTCAGTGAGAGAGGGAACACAGCAGGGGTACTGGGAAAGGAAGAAGCAGGCTCCCAGCAGAGGAGACTGATGTGGGGCTCGATCCCAGAACGCCGGGATCAAGCCCTGAGCTGAAGGCAGATGCTTAATGACTGCACCACCCAGGCACCTCCAGTCTTTTAACCCTTTTAAAAATATCTCTGGCCTTTGGAAAATGCATGTGATAATATGATACTGAAATTATCTTGCTCAAGATATTTTAAAATTTACTGCTAAAGATTAGGGGAAATAATTAAAAAAAACCAAGCAAAACAAACAAACAAACCCAACCTTCCCCCCAGAAAAACCCAGCAAAAACATCAGTAAAACAGAGTTTCTGTAAAAGAAAACATAAGGCTTCTGCTTAAAGAAATGAAGTGCAGCCAATAAATGTAAAACAATAAATGGCTATGAAAATAAGGGAACATAATTGCTACTATGATAAATGAAGTAAGTCTACATACAGTTTTATATGTACTATGATTACAACCAAGAGAATATTTTCTAAGACTACAGAATTACTTTAAAAGAAAATACTAAAATATAAACTGTGTTGGGACTGAGTATTTTTACTTTTTCTATTTCTCATTTTTATGGTAATGTGGCTATTTTACTTTAAGCATGAAAACAGCATCCCAAAATAAAAGCAAATATTAAAAAAAAAAAACAAAAAAACAAAAACCCAAACAATCAGAACAGTGCAAAACACTGAGCGTGGGATAGAGTGACGAGGAAAATTTTATGAAGAATTAATGCAAGTATTTTAACATCAGCATCATCAATCAATCAGCTAAGGGGCTACTAAAAACAGTGGGAAAAGCATTAAAATACACACATAGAATGGGTGGTTTCAAAATCAGCCTGAGCCACCTTGCAGACTCATCTTATTTTCAGAATAATCTCATGAATTTTTACTTCAACCAAGGATAGAAATAACAGGATCGTATAAAAGATACAGAGGGAGGTCAGTCAGGTTAGCAGGGGACTGTTGAAAAATCACATGTGGGAAAATTGGACCATATTACATATCCAAACCATTACAGATTGTGTTGGTTTATTTGTTTTCCTCTAAATTTCTTTAGAATAAATTGCAATGGGACTTAGAGTCAAAATGTCTGAGTGGAGATTCCTTCTTCTGCTCCAAACAGGGAAATGCTGAGTAAAATAGAACACATATGTTTAATTTAAATTGGTAACTGTGTTTTTTTTTTTTTAAGATTTATTTATTTTAGAGAGAGAGCATAAGTGGGAGGGACAGAGGGAGAGGGAGAGAGAATCTCAAGCAGACTCCATCCTCAGTGCAGAGCCCCAACGGGGGCTCGATCTCACCACCCGGGGCTCGATCTCACCACCCTGAGATCGCCACTTAAGCTGAAACCAAGAGTCAGATGCTCAACCCATTGCGCCACTCAGGAGCCCCTGGTAATTGAGTTTTCATACTAGAAAAGGAAATCCTTAACAAAGGAACTCAAAGCCAAAAGGTCCTCGGTAGCAGAGTAGATTCTCACTCTTAGAGAACTGGGGTTTTAATGTTCTAAGAGGATGCGAGAGAAGGCCTAAGAATTGGGGGTACTGAAATGGTGAAATCGTAGTCTCTGCAGAAAGCCACTGGTTTCCACACTTGATATGCAGACCAGGAAAACTCAATCCATAATCCCAGGGACAAGGTGAAGAAGCCAGCAACTCATGGGGCTCACCGAAGGAAAAAAACGTCAACATGAAGAATCAGGAACCCACCCAGCACCACGAGGGAGTACCCTTGTAGTACCCTTGTAGATGGGTATCCAGTTCCAATAAATCAAAGCCAAAACTTAAAAATGGATAAAACCTATAAAGTCCCTGCAGAGGCCCAGCAAATTCAGACTGTTCGGATTTGCCACAATGCAAGGTGGTAGTGATCCCTATAGATGAACAATTCCCACTGAACATGAACTCAAACAAAGTTACAAACAATTCAAATAAAATGCAGCATTTGTTTAACCTTGTAATTTCAGATTGCAATGGTCAACTGAAGTCTAAAGAAAATTAATAAAAGGTGAGATGAGTGTATTTCTAGGTCAAAATGAAAAACACTCCAGACCTAAACAGAAGTAAATTGGAGAGTTCATGCCAATGTGGAGGAATACAGTTAATTCGCAATGCGTATAAATTCCCGACACTTTTAATCAAGTCCTGAAGTATGTTGCATGCCTATATCTTTGGCAGATTTTTCCTGAACAATTATATTTGCTTGAAAATGATATTAAAATTAAGTTTCATCCTTTGAACAAAGACCAACTAGCAATAGATTCCATTACAAAGGGCTAGGAAGACACTCACAAATTAAATTGTTGCCATCAATCTATACAATTGGATAATTCGTTGAGGGATAGATAAGATTCTCTGTCCATGAAAGGTGCTTGCATCTTCCAGCTATGACCTTGGGCAGCTCATTTATTATCTGGAATTGAAATCTCCTAATATATAAAATGGCAATAATAATGCCAGAATCCATAGGTTGTTGTTAAAAGGTTTAAATGAGATCATACGTGTTAAAGTAATTGGCATATTGTGCTCGCTTATTAATTCTGTATAACTTCATTTCTAAAGGGAGAGGAAAAAGCATAAGTTGCAGCTGAGAACATCTGAAACCCTGTCTAAGTGGTCTTTGTTCTTTCTAGTTATATCACTTAAGTCATTATTGGGTCAACACAGCGTAATTATGGTATGTGTTGGATCTCACTTTTATTTATTTATTTATTTATTTTTAAAGTTTTTTTTTTTTTTTAATTTTTATTCGACAGAGATAGAGACAGCCAGCGGGAGAGGGAACACAAGCAGGGGGAGTGGGAGAGGAAGGAGCAGGCTCATAGTGGAGGAGCCTGATGTGGGGCTTGATCCCATAACACCAGGATCACGCCCTGAGCCGAAGGCAGACGCTTAACCGCTGTGCCACCCAGGCGCCCCTGGATCTCACTTTTAGGCCATGTTCTGGGCTGTTGTTGATTTGAAGCATTTATGAACAAATAATATTTGTGAATACTCTGGTGCAAAGCCCTGTGTTTGGTGCTGTGAAGAATGAAAAATTCGGAATCTGGTCCAGGGCGATAAGCAATAGGTATGGGGAAAATAACAAGTTGGGCTGAATGGGCTCTAAGACAAAATATACCATGGATGTTGAAAATGAAGATTGTCTTGGTAAATACTTTTATATGGGAAATAACTTTGTAGAGGAGATGGGACTTAGAAAGTTGAGGCCTTGTAGGATCTGCCAACATCCTTGTTATTATCATTATCCTGGGGAGGAGGCTTTCAACCTTCGACCTATGGCACATATAATAGATGATATTTACTAGGGGGATGGAGTTTTCTAGCTGTAACTTCCTTCTTCCTTGCGCTTTTTAATGGTATATAGTACAAGAACATATCTTTGAATTTGCTCTGATACATAACAATTAAATCATTACCAGTTTCTTTCATCTATTATTAACCACAGATTACAATCGAGGGGACCTTACCATGAGAGCACTTCTTTAATAAAAGATGGCTGCACGTTAAAAGTGACAAGATGGGAAAGCTTTACACCAGCGCTTTTCAAAAGTTAACGTAGATATGAAATACCTGGTGGTTTTGTGAACATGCAGATTCTGATTGAGTACATCTGGGTGAGTCCTCAGATTCTGCATCTCTCACAAGCTCTCAGGTGATGTTCTTGTTACTCATCTGAGGACCATTTTCCGAATAGCACCACTTTAGACAAAGGGCTCCCAACACAGTGCTCCTTCTGTGTATCCCTCCTCCACATTTTTTCAGGCTTTGATTCATATAATAGGATTCTCTTTGTAAATCTCATTTCTCCAGACCCCTGGAGGTTACTAATGTTCCGGTTTGGATTCAAGGTGTGTGTTGGAGGCTGTTGTGTTAAGGCAGAATGGGGTTAAGTCTGCAGAGATGAAAGATGGAAGGATCCAGAGTAAGTAGGCAGTGGATCCAAATACTAAATGCTAAGTAGATCTGAATACTGAATCAACAAAAGAAGAAAGACAGAACTAGAGATCATGTGGTTCACCAAGCATAATCCCTACATGCATTTGCATTTTAAATTTTATTTCACATCAAAAGCCAAATGCATTGTGACATAGATCTTATGTGTCAACTCTATACACCCATGTACTCTATGAAATTGCCCATGGAGGAAATCTGCTCTTAATACAGCAAAGAACATAATCAGATTCCTGTGACTTTTTTCCTAGCTATATCCCCATTCTTTCTTCATTGTCCTTCCCCCAATGTACCTCTCTTGAAATGCTTCCGTATCCTAGCTTAACCCATATTTATACCTCCTTTGATTCTTAAGATGTATTACAGAACATCTTTTGTAATCGTCTTAAGGTGTCTAGAGATTACTGTAGAAACCTTTGAAAGGGACATTAGCAATTATGTTGTCAACCCCTCCAAGACTTAGTAGTATTGGAAAGGGATTTTAGAAATTATATAGTCAAGCCTTTTCCTTTAACTTGGTTTAAACCTGTGGCTGAAAGAAGTTAAGTGGCTTTCTCAAGGATACAGCTTGCTAATAGTAAAGCTAGGACCAAAACCCAGCTGATTCTCCTCTGTAGCATACTGACTGGATTAACGGCCTCAATACTTCACCCCTCTCTCGGTATCCGCAGCCTTTGCCTTCTGACCTTAAGTTCCTCTTACTAAAGCAGTAGAGGCTATCTCTCTACCTTTTGAATATGAGGTGGTCATGTGACTTATTTTGGCCAATAGGGTGTTAGCAGACATGGCCCAAGGAGAGGCTTGAAAAAGCACTTGTGCTTTTCAGCTTTCATTCCTGTTACTCTGTTATGGTCATGAGAACTTGGTCTAGTCTGGTAGAGAATGTGCACATGGAACATAACTCAATCACCCCAGTCATCCCAGTCACACGGCCTGAATCATCCAAGATCAACCAGCAGGTGGCTGGTACCTTGATATGGAAACAAGTGCAGCTGAGATCAGTAGAGTCACCTCCCTAACCTATAACTAACCATAAAGTTATGCCCAGGCCCAGCTAAGATCATCTCTACTCAGTCCAGATTAGCTGACCCCTGCAAGTTCATGAACTACATAAATGTTTATAATTGCATGCCAGTGAAGTTTTGTGTTTTTAGGCAGTGTTATTGTAGCATTTCCCCCATGACCACCACAATTTCTCTCAAAATTGTGCATGAAATTCTGGGACCTTGACATGGGATGAATTGTTTGTCATGTCCCAGGAGCCATACTCTGGCTGCTTTGTATACGTACCACCACCATTCAGCGTCTGAAAGCAAATTATACTACAATGGGAGACAATAATTTTGCTAATTGGCAAGCCACTTTATCTCAGTGAATGTATGTGTTCCAGGCCTTGAAATTTTTGTGTCTGTATTGGAGTACTCTCCCTTTATAGGTGTCTACTATTAAGGCCTAGGAGTTTTCCATTTTTAGTTAAGCGCTTTCTGTAGGATGACTCAGCTGGGGTCTATCAGAGCTGGGAATAAAAACAAATGTGAGTAAGGAAAGAAATTTTTATTTTACCAAAATGAGTAATCATAGGCCAGTGACACCTTGTCAAACTGAAAGTTACCACTGTACTTAAAAATACCAAACGATGGTTTAAATCTCGGAAGACCTATGTTCTGGGCCAAAGAAGTTAAGAGACTTATTTTATAACTTTGAGTGAATGCACATTTAGCACATTATTAACTGTCATTCCTTAAATAAGGAAACTGAAGCCTACCCCTCAAGCATTTTAGTGCAGAATCAAGATCTGAACACCAAACTCTCGTCACCTAATCCAGGGCTCCATCTCCCCATTCTAAGCCCACTTCCACTCTGTAAAAACAGAATTTGTGATGATGTCAGTAACTTACTCTGCTGTATGTTGAAAGTAGAATCACAAATAACACCAATGTATTTTCCTGGCATGTCTAGGATTTTAGAGTTGCTTTCACAAAATAAATGGAAAGTGTCTTTTACTGAAAAGTGATGATGAGGAAGGGTTCCATGGCATAGGGTCTTACTGACATGCTGCCCTTTTAGTAACAGGATACAGGCTCATGGAAACGATAAAGACTCTCACCGAGCTGCAATTAGCCTGGTCTATTTGTAAGCCTTCACTGGGTTTTTCTATTTGCATCTGTCATGCTTAGAAGACACTGGCTTTTCACCCCTTACTATGTGATCCTTCAGCTTAAGAACTGTTTATTTGGTCAGTTGGCTGTTTTCCTGTTTGCCATTAGTGCAGTCTAATTTAATCAGGTTATTTCTGTAAAGAACCATATACTACAAGAAGGAAGAAACAAATGAAAAATTGGAAGAAGAAAAACATCCTAGTTTACAAGAAAAAAAGAAAAATCTCTTGGGGTAGAACCGAGCTAGTAAATAGTGCTAGTAAATTGCAATGAAATATAGAACAATAAAAGTAATGATGATTTAATTATAATTTACTGAGTGCCTATTATGTGGCAGGCACTGTTCTTAGGACTTTTCTCTTTTTTTAAGATTTTATTTATTTATTTACTTGACAGAGAGAGAGGGAGAGCACAAGTAGAGGGAGCAGCAGAAGGAGAGGGAGACGCAGGATCCCCACTGAGCAGTGAGCTCAATGTGGGGCTCACGCCCAGGACCCTGGGGTCACGACCTGAGTTGAAGGCAGATGCTTAACCAACTGAGCCACCCAGGTGCCCCAGGACTTTTCATGTATTAACTAGTTTAATACATGTTCATTAATTTCAGAATCTTCAAATTCACCTATCTGTGGAGCCCAAGAAACAACATAAATCTGTGAATTAGATTTGGTATGAGGCAGGAGAGGCACCAAGACCTGTGGCCAACTGAAATCGTATTTCATGGTTAAACACTCAAATTTAAAAATGTGTACATGTACCAAGAGTCAAGTAAAAGCTCAGTTTCGTCTGCAGGTCACCAGTTTGTGGCTCCTGAGCAGCCGCACTGTAAGGAGCAAGGGCATGACAGCGAAGGATGAGCTACGCCCGTTGGTAAGAGGCTAAGAATGACCACACCAGAAGAATCCTATTCTCTCTACCACATAAACCTTAGAAGAATCAATAAAAAGCCTCAAGTCCATTGAAATAAAAGGCCGTCAAAGGCTAAATATTTTAAGATGAAGTGTGTATTTCTTTTCAATCAAATGGAATGCCACCAGCAGGGAAGAATTGATTTACATTATGAATTCAGTTCCTATCCTGAGTCACACTAGAAACAAATGTCTGTAGTGCAGATGGTGCACACAAGCATCTCAGATAAGGGGCAGTTCCAGCAAGACATTCTCTGGGGGAGGTCTTGGGCTGGGATCTTTTGAGACATTCCAGAAGTGGTCGTTGACACCTTATTCTCATGGAGGGTCCTGCCCCCGTTGGGTCCTCCTCTGGATCAGAGTCTCCCCAGCTGCACATACCTTTGTCTTCACTCTTTCTAAGACTTACCAAGCATCAGTAATTATCCACCTTGAGCCCTAACTGAAAATGCTCTCTCTCGACATAAAGCCTGTGCATTTAAAAAAAACAAGAGATGGACTGTGTCAAATGTCCTGGAATGAACTCAGCCATGTCCCTGGAGAACGCCTTCTCCCAATCACCTAAAATTAGTTTTGGTTTTTCTTTTTCTTTTTATAAATGTGTATTTCAAGAGTGGTTTTTATCAGGGTAATTGATTTTGATTCTTAGGGAGCGAGTATTTCCTAATTATATAGTCACTCCTTCTAAATATAATATTTATGTCTTCTGGTTAAATCACTGTGGTTTTAGGTTGGCTGTTTCCAACTTGATCTGAGAATAAACCAGACATTTGTTCTCCTGTCCTCAGGGGTTTTGAGAAGTCTGATTGTCATTCCTGAATTCTCCACCCAAGGTGAAGTTGGAAACTATGATGGAAGTTCTCAGAGAACAAACTGACACAGGGCTAGGTAAAAGGGTAAATGAGTGGCTGGGGCTGCAGGAACGTGGTGACCACAGAGGGCGTTCCTCGGCTACCAAGAGCAGCCTTCCAATCTCGCCAACTAGATTGCTGTCACGTGTATGCCAGAGGTTGCTACATCTGATTTTTCAAAAGAAGCTAGCAATCTGGATTTTCATGTTAAGCCTTCTGGTTTGTCAGTGTTGGCACCTAAGTTAGAAATGTATAAAACACTGTGTAGGTCTGGGGTGCTTGGCGAGCTCAGTCAGGGGAGCCTGCGACTCTTGATCTTGGGCTCACAGCTTCAAGCCCCATGTTGGGTGTAGAGATTACTAAAAAAATAAATAAATAAACTTTAAAAAAATACACCGTGCAGGTCAATTTACAACCTCTGAAATACCTGGGCAGTGTATTCCATGGGTTTATCTTTGGACTTGATCTAAAAGTCTGCTGAGGCCTCTGCACTCTGGGATTGGCCTCCATCCTCTTTGCTGAATAAATGGATACATAACCACATGGCGCTAGTGTCCTGAATCTCTGAGAAGGCACCAATCACTGGGAAGGCGAAGACACTTCACTTAGCTTCTGACCCCAGCAGCTCCTTTGAAAGGTGTTTGCTAAATAATTTGGGATGTCTCCCTATTCTCCCATTTCCTCATTTGCCAACCTGTGGTGATGGGACTGTGCTAAATGCATAGGGTTTGGAATGGGATATCTGATAAACCTAATAGCAAGGTGTTTTTATTGAAATGTCTTTTTTAAATCTTCTAGTCTAGATCCTTCTGCTGATAGATCCCTTTTTTCAAGAGGTCTGCAGAGGTGATTTGGAACACAAAGTGGTTACTCCACTGACTTTATCTTTGGGGTCTTATGTGAGTGGCAGTCAGCTTAGAGTAATTCTAGGTTTAGCAGATTTGAATTCCATTATCTTGGTCTACAGTGCAGAAAATGACTAGTTATTCCCCCAATACATTCCTCCTCCCATGCTGTCTGCTGTGCCTGCATGGGACTGCCTAGGCAGAGACAATGTTTACAAGCCCTTCTCACTATCTTTGCATCCAGGGGTGGCCATTTGACCAGTTCTTGCCTCTAGAAGTCAAGGCAGGACTTTTTAGAGGCATGCGAGGTATCTCCACTGTTTCCTTCCCTTTTCCAGCAAGGCCCTAGAGGATGGTGGAGTCACTTTATGAAAAGAAACTGGTCCTCTGAATAGCATGTGGGACCATGTTATCCACCAAGCAGAAACACCCACACTGGACTTTGTTACATGGAAAAAAAATAACATTCTATTGTGTGAAGCAAGTGACATTTTGGTACTGTTTGTCACAGCAGTTAGTGTTATGCTAACCAATGCATTCTTACATAAATTGTTTATGTTGCATGATTTACATTAAGTTTAGGGGAATGCTGAACACACATGTAGATATTATAAGTGTTTCTCTTATTTATGATTCATCTTTATTAGCCAATTTTTATACCATAAAGATGGCTTCTTATGCTTGGGGGCTTATTTGATTATTACGAATTTAAAGTAGCATTAGAGAATAATCCTAAAAATAAATCTTGAGTACTTTATAGTTTGTAAGAGAGGAAGAGCTAGTGTTATGAAACCCAGGGGCATTATTACTTTCCATCACTCTCGATCTATTTCTCTTCTACAAGGAAAATGCAAGCATGAAAAAAAATCTCCCTTTTCTTCTCTTGCTATCACTGGCTTAAAAGTGTCTATAGGACCTATAGTGTATGGCTATAATGAAGTTACTCTTGTAAAGGCAGCAGGGGGTGACTTCAATTAAGTACTATTGCAAATCAATAAGAAAATATGATTCCTTTTTCTTCTGCTTAGACAACAAGGCAGAGCTAGTCAGCTAAATCTTACTTTCTGCTTCCACCTTTCTGTCAACTAACAATTTCCCAGCACGCACAACCCTTAGGCTGCTTCCAAAAACTTGGGTGATTTCTTCAGATTATCCAATATAGAGGACTAAAAGCCCTTCTGACAGATCAAAGGCATCCTTACTTACACAGGAATAAATGTCTTCAGGGAAAGTTACTGGTAACAGAAAGTCTAGTAAGTTCTACCACGTCTGTTCTGGTTCTTGGTTGACCTTGCCAGCCAGAGAGTCACCATAATCCCAAATCATGGAACACAACCCGACACCTGCAGTACAGGACTGGGTGACAAATGCCACTGATTCATGGCTCAACCTCTACATTTACTCATTTTTTGGACTTTACTCTCCGAGATGTTCATTGATTTATTCACTCCTTTATCTAAAATGGAGTGAATACCCTTCCATGTACCTGGCACTGTGACTAATGCGAAGCATAGAGATATGAATGAGACATAGCACTAGTTTCAAGAAGTCCCCAGACCAGTGGGAGGATATGCAGCATAAAACAATGATGTGATATGCTGAGATAAGTACCAAAATAAAGTTATAAGCAACATGCAGTAATAGCACAAAAGAGTTTCCCTGTCCTTCGTGTGACAGAGCAGGAAGTACCTAGGACTGTAAGTCCCAGACATCACTAAACTCCAGTCCTTTTGCACACTTGTCCAGGTGACTGCCACCAAATTTTATCAAGGGCCCACCTGTGTCATTTTCCCCTTACTCTCTGTGGCACATCCAATTACATTACAAAATAATTTAAAAAGAAAAAATAAAAGAATTCTGAATTATGTTTTAAAGACATGGTCATTTTGTTTAATTGCATGCCAAGTAGAATAAAAAACCTAAAACTTGAAAATATCCCATGATGCAGCAGACATCAGTGACCTAGGAATAGTGGAAAACATGATTACACACATAAGTTTTGATAGTGCAATCCAAAATCCCACCCAGAAAACCTATCAATCTAATCGCTACCTATGAATCCTAATTATGAATCACCATCTTTCAATATATGTCAATCAAAAAGATATGATAGAATTTTCAGCCATGGATAGAAGATTCCAGATTTCACTCCTAAGTTGTCTGACTTCTTCAAGGATGGAAAAAACTTCCTCTGCTTAGCTCTTTCAGTTAGAATTAGATTGAAAATGTATTTCAGTATTTCAACATTTTGTATCTAAAGAATATAACATACTTCTAGTGGTAATGATGATAAACACAGAAATGATTAGGACAGGGGCAAGCAAAGTGTGTGAGGTTACACAGGACATCAGCATCACCTGGGATCTTGTTAGAAATGTAGTTCTCAGGCCCACACCAAATGTTCTGAATTTAGAAACTTTGGGTGTGAGGACTCAGTCATCTGTTGATATCATTCATGGCTGCTTCTGATGAATCCCAAAGTTTGAGAACCACTGATTTAGAACAAAAGGAAGTTGCAGGTGATTCCTTTATACATGGATTGTTGAGAATCATTCATATATTTAATTATGAAGTTTTGCCAAGACAGTAGTGTCAGATTTAGGAAATATTTTGTAAGCCTAAACACACTTGACTATTATCAAGGTACACATACCAGACACAAGGTATTGGATTCAATGCCATCAAAAGTTGAATTATTAGGGCTGTAACGATATAATCCTGGGGGGCTTTTCACTCAATTCTGAGGCTAACCATAGCAGTGAATATCATTGCTCAGCACAGAACTCTGCAGAATAGGCACTGCAATGCAGACTGCCCTATTTCCAACTGTCTGTTCTCTCTAGTGGAGAGCATTGCTGGCTAGAAGTGTCACCCAGGAGTTGGCATATGTATACCCCCAGCTCCCTAACCCTTGGATGGAATAACTCTAAGGTGCATGTTCTAAATAGTCCTCCAGAGTTCCCTATTAGGACTGAGCACCCGTTGCCCACAGCTGTAACTTACCTGATAACAAACATGCATTTTATTTGCTGCCCTTGCTTTCCTACTTCACTTTCTTACCCCCTACCAATTTCCTGGGATCACGTCTCACGTAATCATTTTTATTTGATATTTATTCATTTATTTAGTTAGTTAGTTGAATTCCAATATAGTTAACATACAGTGTTATATTAATTTCAGATGTACCAGACCCTGAGACAAGGATGTAAGTACAAGGAGTGTTTCTGAGAAGTGATCCCAAATGAGATATATTTCTCACTTCTTAGAAACACTCCTTGTACTCACATCCCCGTCTCAAGGGTCTGCTTCTGGGGGAACCCAAACTAAGTCATTAACTTAGTTTGAGTTTATTAGCTGACATATTTTAGGTGAGTGCAAATTGCAGGATTTTCGGATGGATGTGACCCAGTGTCGGATGCGTGTGGATATTGCTTGACTTGCTTATAAACTACTTGGGCGGAAGATCTATCATAAATCATCCAATGCTTATATTTAAATTGAAAAATACACATTCCTTTCTAAATCTACAGAGCTACCTGGCCTTAAAGCAGATTAAATTCAAGCAACAAACCAAGTAAATTTGAATTTGGCTATCCTTTGGCCCAGACTGTATAGACCTTCATTTCAGTGGTCGTATATAATATAACAGGAGTTCAAACTGCTATGAAATTATTTCTGTGGGAAGAGAAATTGATGTACCGGAGAAAAGAAGGGCTGAAATGTGCCCAGCATAATGATGATGCACATTTATTTCCCTCTTCATCCAGCAGCATATGGAATAGAGGGATAAACTCAAATGCCAATTGGTTCTGCTGTTTTTGTTACATAACATTTCAAGCGAAAGAAAGGCTGTCAAGAAAAATTGTGCCGAACACTGAGATGAATAAATAATGTGTGGTATAGTGAGCATATTCAAAAGGAGTTTATCCCATCAGAAGAAGACCCAATGTACTCCACAAAGGGAAATCTGTTATTGCACTGGATTTAATAGCAAAAATATAACAATATCTTTAAGAAAATTGCTTTTGCATAATAATTGAATAATAACACCAGAGATATAATTAATGTATGTTTAAGGGAAAAGGCTTTTGCTTTAAAATAAATATTTAATATCAAACTGTCAAAATGTATATTTTCAATGCTTTTCAAATAATTAAAAAGTTAATTGGCATTCCTTCTCTTTAGTGTGCCTTTTAATAAAATGCTCTGTCTCAAAGAAAATGACCCATCTCAACAATTAATGACTTTTCTGTCATTTATGTCTCAGAGTAAGTGCTTAATTCTTTACTAACAGTTCCTGTGCCTTGATCAAATGTCATTAATACAAATACACAAATTAAACTTGTTTGCTTTATACAAGCATGTTTGCGTTTCATACTTGACAGCCAAGTGCAATCAATATTTTCAAGTAGAAATGTCATTGCTTAAGACATGAAACCTGATTTAAAATATAGTCTTTTGGATTAAAATATAGTCAGAAAGAGAACTCTCAATTTGGCTTTCTTTTCCCTTTACTCATCCACAAAGTTTTGTTCACCTTCTCCTCCTATTCCCCTAAAATATTTATTTTTATGTCTAATATTTATTTAATAAATCAGTAGCCAACTTGGAAACCTTGTAACAGAATACAATTACAAATTTGTCTGTCAAGTCAAACATGGACACCATGATGGTATGGACTCTTTCAAGAAAGTTAGGTCTACTGTGAGGTCAAAATGTGTTGAAAGTCAAGCAACTGGTTGGAATTACTTAGCTTCTAATTGAACTTGGAAACTTATTGATGGCTACCCTATCAGAATATGAACTCTTCCTGTGAGTTCTCTTAAGACATCAGGAAAATCATGTTCAAGAAACACAGGTGAAGGCACTCATAATAAGCCAATTTCTTGAAGAGAATAAGCCTTAAGATGCTTTTCCTGATTCACCCAGCTTGGGTCCCTGTGGAAGTACGTAGATTACTTCAACTAATCACTGAATTGAGGAATGAATATTTACTGAGCACCTACTAATGTACATAATTGGCTCTAGGGAGTTGCTTGGGGAATCTTGAATAGTATATAAGTTGTTTTAAGGGTTAGAACCTTAACACATATATAACTGGTGAGCCAAGGCAAAATTCTATAATGATATGAGCTAGTTATACAAGGTGAATCACCAAATCAGTGAGTATTATTGATTTGGGAATTGTGAATCACTGTAGAGAGACTTGACTCTGAGTTATTCCATGAAATCAGAGTCTACAGTTACCACACATAAAAACAAACCAATACCCAACGCTTTAAGCACAAGGGTTTTCTTCCACTAGGCCTTCAGTAACTATTCTGTAATGACTATGACTATGAATATTTATGGAACATTTATTATATGCTGGGTACTAGGTTAAGTGACTGGCATGGATTATCTCAATGGATTGCCTCTTTGATCTCCCATTATTCTAGGCAGTAAATACTATTATTATTTAATGGCTAAGTGACACAGCTAGTCACACAGCTGGTAAATAATAAAGTTGGAATTCAAACTCAGTTATTCTTAAACGACAGTCTCCAATTATGTATAATGACCTCCTCTCCTACCAAGCACTAGCAAGAAGCCTACATATTTGTTTTCCCTCAATGACTTGCTAGAATAAAAACTGGTGGGAGCTTTTTTGTAGAATAAAGGAGGAACAAAGGCAAAATTGATATACATTATCCTGGTAGGTAGACAGAAGAACAGGATGTTATGGGGTTTTTTTCTTTCCTCTCCTATTCCCACTGTGTTATCCTGGTCTTATCACATTCAAGTAGATATTTATTCAGTCTAATAATCCATAACCTTTGCAAGAAATTATGTTACTTGGTCTAAGAGACTTTAACTTGAGTCTACACTGGAAAAAAAGACCTCAACAAGAAACAAGAAAGGTTTTTGAATTAACAGAAGACTGAGGTAAAAAATTCAAAATGTTTTCAAAAGATAGGTAGGAGGCCATCTCTAGAAGAAAAAAATCTCCAACTCAGCTGTGTGGGATAAAATCACTTTACAAAGCCTTGGTACTCAAAGTGTGGTCCTAGGACCGGCCGTATTGCCTCCCACTCATCACAGACCCACTGAATGAGAATTTGCATTTTTAACAAGATCTCCAGGTAATTCATATGTATATTAAAGTTTGAGAATCATGGGGTTAGGGATATTTATTATGATTTTCATAATGTGGATAGAAAGCTGAACAAATACAGGCTGGGCTATTTTGAAATATTTTCTATTTGTCAACAGATGATATTGACCAAAAAAAGTTCTGGATTTGGTGCTTCTTTAAGATGAATTAAAATTATTGAGCCAATCAGGAATGAGCTCACTCTTCCTAACTGCTGGCCTTAGAAGTGCACAAGCCAGTTAGGAATAGGGAGGGGCAACTTACCAGATACAGGTTGTGTTATGGAGTTACAGTAATCAAGAGATTGGTGCAGACACAAGGATAGACAAGTTCACCAATGGAATAGAATAGGTAGCCCAGAAATTAACCCCTGTATATATGGAACTTTGATATATGAACATGGTGGCATGGCAGACCAATGGGGAAAAAAGACATTATTTAATAGATAAAGTTTTAAAAGATGGCCATCTATTTAAATAAATATGAAATTAGATCCTCACCACACACTATGCACAAAGATAAAATTCTGATAGAGATTTAAAAGCCAAGACTAAAACTTTAAAACTTTTAGAAGAAGTATAAATAAATATATTTCAGACCTTGGAGTTGCTTAAACAAGCCTCAACAGCTAACATTAAACATTAAAGCAAAAATTAAATGTTTTAAACTAAGAAATTTGTTAATCCAATGACACCTTGAATAAAGTGAGAAACAAGTTATGAACTGACAGAGATGTTCACAACACATGCATCTGACAAAAGCATAGTATTAAGAATATATAAAAAGTTACTATAAAGCAATGAGAGAAATAACCCAGCTTAAAAAATAAGCAAAAGATACAAATAGGTATTTTACACTTAAGAAACACATATGGCTAAAATCAAAGCAACAAAAAAACAAACAAAAAAGAAAGGATGATCATTTTCTTCTTTCTCTTCATCAGAGAAAGGCAAAACGAGCCTCCATGCCATACCATCTTCTACCTATCTTACTGGGAAATAGTAAGAAGACTGACTTAAATATCAACTGTTGGCAAGTGTCTGGATCAACAGGGTCTCTCGTATACTACCGGGAGAAGTGTAAAGTGGTACAATTACTTTGGAAGACAATTTTGTATCATTTTGTAAAACTGAAAATTCATAATCCCTATGACATAGCAATTTCACACGTTGGTATACAGCCAAGAAAAACTCTTGAACAGAGTTTGTGTACTAGGGGATGTGTGGAGGAACGTTCATAGCAGATCTGCTTATAACAGTGATAACCTGGAAATTCCTAAAATGCCCATCAACAGGAGAGAGGATACACAAACTGTAATATATTCATGGAATAGAGTGTTAGAAGTCAGAGCAAACTGGGGCCACACCCAGCAACATAGATAAATAGTAGAGCACATAATTAATTTTATTTTAAAAAATGTATTAGTATATCCATAGAGAAAAGTGCATATATTATAAATGTAGTATGTTGATTTTTAAAAAGACTACATTACTTGTGCCTTTTTTGTGTGTGAATATAATATGGCAAAAGTGACACTGCCCCATTTCTCAAAATGCCTCCTGTGTTTCCACTCTTGCTTTTTGAACCCTACTACCAGCATGTGAACAAGCCTGGGCTTACCTACTGGCAGATGAGATACCATTTGGAAAGATCCTGTTGTTCTAGCTGAGGCCATCTTAGACCAGCCTAAAACCAGCTGACCCCCACACTTGAAAGATGGTCCAGCCAAGATCAGCAGAGTGGTGTACCTGGCTCTTAGCTAACACATGAGTGAGCCCAATCAAGAACAGAAGAATGTCCCAGCTTACTGACTTGTGACGAATATTAAATACTTACTGTTTTAGGTCACTGAGTTTTGGAAATGGTATCAATAATAGCTGGTACAATAAATGTACGGATTTGTGGGGTTTTTTTTCACAAAGTGACCACATCCATTTAACCAGCACCCAGATCAGGGAAGAGGATATTACTGACATTCCGGAAGTTCCCTTCTTATCACCTTCCAACCACTAGCCATCCTGTCCCCCACCCAAAGTAGCTATCCTTTTAACTTCATATACATGTAATAAACTGCATATACTTTTTTTGTGTCTGGCTCCTTTCACATAATATTTTGTTTGTGAAAATCATCCCTTATGTCATATGCCATTGTGGACTGTCCATTTTCATTGCTGTCCAGTATTACAATGTGTGAATATGTTACATTGTATTTACTGATGCAACACTTGATGGACATTTTGGCCAGTTTCAATTTGGGACTATTATAAACAGTGCAGCTATAAATGTTCTAGTACATAACTTTTGGTGAATGTATGTGCACTTTCTGTTGGGTCTATCAATATATTTTTAAGTGAATACATAGGTCTCAAAAGATTATATATGTATAATGCTTAATTATGATATGTTTACATATATTATCATAGTTCGGTATGATACTTTTAACTTCGTATGATGCTATTTTATGAAGTTAAAAAAAACTAACACCAAAAAATAAAATACCACAGGAATGTCAATAAAATGTCATAGGAATACACATGCATATGATGTATATAAGTGTATATATATATGTATGTGCATATATGAATATATCTATAATGTACATGGATGCATATACCTACACAAATATAAAAGTACAAGAATTATACATACAAGATTGAGATTTACCTTGGAGGATAAGAGGGTGGGGAGAGAGAGGCTGGGGTACCAGAGCAGGGAGAAGCCAGTGTTCTAGTTTTTGTGTTGTATAATTATTGCACTGGTATTAATTATAAATAGACGAATATGGTCTTGCATGGACCCAGGAGAGGGGTGTATCATGAACTAAGGATTTTTATTTATTCAATTCCGTACACCTGATGTCTACTTAAATTAAACACGTGTAGGGCTACCAAAATAAAGTAGGTGGTTAACACCGAGGGTCCCAAAAAGTTACCAATCCATGTGGTAATTTTATACTTGAAAAGACTGAAGACCATAAAATGTAAGTGACTTGGCCAAATTCATTCAGATATTTTCATGACATGAACCCAGTGTGAAAAAGTACATTTTAAAAGTAGGGGTTTTTCTCCTCTATGCTTTATGCTTGGTGTGAATTCTGTTTCCTTACAAATGCCTAGTTCTGATGTCGAAAACATTGCCAGCATAGTCTCCAATCATACATTTCTCACTTGCTTCTTAAAATAAGATGTTCTTGCTTTCCCCCACTTGAAGAGCATTCCTTCTTTGGTGATGTTCTGAACCTTCCTATTAAACTTGCTAGAATGCAGAATGGGGAAATTAGAAAGGTGGGCTGTTTAGTTTTGTCCCGTTTTGCCAGAAACGTCATTAACTGCAACACATTTCTTGTATTTCTTAGAAGTTGGAGGGAGTCCTGGGTCAGGAAGAGCTGGTGATTTGGAATAAGTTCTGCTGCAGCTGGGTTAACTTGGCCTTTAGAGACTTCCCGCCCAAGTCTAAATCAAGAGATGGATTTGGCCACAGAATTACAATAGAAATACTAACATCATTTTCCCATTTCTTATTGCTTACCTAAGAGCACAACTTGAACTATATTCTGGCCTTCATTACTCTTATGAGTATTCCTAGAGACAATACTCTAGAATTCATGGGGGTGGGAAGGACATGAACCCTACCTCACCCCCATTTCTGAAATGTCTCAATCTTTCTCCCTTCCAATCACATGCTCAAGAATGTCAGGAGGGAAAGATTTCCAGATCAATTCTACATTTTGGTCACATCCCGTTGTTAATCAGATATTTTTGCTACTTTCACAACAAAAAGAGATTCTAAATTCACTGTGCACACATCATTTAAAATTTCCCCTCTCCCTGTTATGTTATTTAAACTTTTCCTACATATCAATTAGTTTGAAATAATAAGTCTTTAGGCTATCCATTAATTGCTGCACTGTAGACATGATCTGTATTTAAAATTACACAAGGAAAATTAAGCTGCAGCGGGAAGGAGCCTTGGCTAACACTGAAGGCTTCTTAGCCCTTCAGAGAAGCAAAAGGAGATAATGGGGACAGGGAATACACAGGAGGCTCCTCTCTGAGTTTGTCATTCGCCAGCGTGGGATGTGAAAACAGACTGCTCCAGCTGTAGGCTCTTCTTCCTTGCTTTTCAGTTTTCATTTTGAATTCTTACTGTATTTGGTCATGCCCAGGCAGAAGAAAACGGTTGTCAGCCAAATGTCCTTTTCTAGTAGAAATTTATTATAAATAGTCTGAAGGCAACTGGCTTCATAATGAATTTCCCTACCCTGCCTCTCTCCTTCCGTCCCCCCCCCGCCCCGCCCCCGCAAAAGCAACACATCTCAGTCTGTAATCTTGGGTAAGTCTGTGGGAGGTGAAAGGGGGTGTATGAAGGGAGAGGAGAGAGAGGAGAGGTGTCACAGCTGGCAGCCTTACCCACCAGTGTCTTGACTTGAGTCAACGCTGTGGTTTTAGTGGAAGAAATATTGCTTGTAAGGCAGAAGCGGTGGCAGGATTCCCTGTTGCTTGCCCAGAACCCCTGGGGTTTTGAGGGTTCGTAAGCTTCCCTCCCTCCCTAATCAAGGCTCTAGGCTGTGCTGAAAACATTCTCTGTGATCTGTCTGACCCTGTCCCACCTTGCTAAGTGGTGGTTTCAACAAGTGAGGACCCTGGAATTGATTTTTAAGAACTGGAAGGAGAAAGGAAAGATGGAGAGAAAGAAAGTGACTCATGGGTGACATTTTTCATACCCTCCCAGAACAGTTTAAGTTTATGGGTGTTTATTTTGCCTTCCTGTGCCCTTCCCCTTTTCTCTCTGGCTTCTTGTTTTTGCCTAGCCATGATTAATCATCTTGACTCCAGGTCTGGCAAAGCCAAGCATCGTGGGGTCGTTCTTGCCCTCTAGTGGTGAAATGCTACATTAAAGTACTAGAAACGCTGGTAAGTCAACGTTTAGAGCTGGGGGGAAGCATTTTCTTTGTAGAACGCTTTGGCCAGAGCCCACTAGATCATATAAAATGTTTCAGCACAGGAGCTTGTCAAAGGGCAGAGAGCATCCCATTCTGGGTGTCATCATTTAGGAAATTCATACAGAAGAAGATATTTCTAGGGAAATGCTTTTTCTTGCTTGCATTGATTTTATATTTCAGAGGCAGTTATTCTTAAGTCTTTACCTTTTTCTAGATCATATAAAATGTTTCAGCACAGGAGCTTGTCAAAGGGCAGAGAGCATCCCATTCTGGGTGTCATCATTTAGGAAATTCATACAGAAGAAGATATTTCTAGGGAAATGCTTTTTCTTGCTTGCATTGATTTTATATTTCAGAGGCAGTTCTTAAGTCTTTACCTTTTGCTCCACAGTACAAGCATTCATAACATCACTACTTATAATAGTCATAACCTGGAAACAATCCAGGTGTCTATCAACCATGGAATGGATAAATAAATTGTAATGTATTCAAATATTGTAGAACAATAAAAAAAAAACCAACTATGGCTACATACAACAAAAAAATGAAGCCAGCTGCAGAAGACTACAGACTGTATGATTCTGTCAATACAAAGCTCCGAAACTTCTAGAGAAACTAATCTCAATATCGGCTGAAGTTAGAATGGTGGTTCCCTCAGGATGAAGGAGTTATTGATTAGATTGGAGCATGAGGGAAGCTTCTGTGATGTTAATAATATTCTGTATCTTGATGTAAGTGATGACTTTATAACCTTTTCAAAAATTGCCAGCTATGCATTTATGACTTGGGCATTTCANTTTTTTCCTTTCAGGCTTTTACCTATGGACTTTCTACTTCACTCCTTACTATTCCTTTGATAAATGATCTTTTTTTTTTTTTTTCCTGGATAAGCCACTTCTCAGAAACCTCAACACATATATGTGTTTTTATGTTGTCTTTAAACTCATGCAGTGGTTAGAGGTTTTTTGTTTGTTTGTTTTTTAAAAGATTTATGTATTTATTTTAGAGAAAGAGTGTGGGGAGGGGCAGAGGGAGAGGAAGAGAGAGAGAGGCTCAAGCAGACTCCCCGCTGAGTGTGGAGCCTGACACAGGGCTTGATTTCATGACACTGAGATCATGACCTGAGCCAAAATCAAGAGTCAGACGCTTAACTGAGCCACCCTGGTGCCCTTGTGACAGGTGGTTATTAAGGATACTTCCACTCAGCAGCTGGGTGATGCTCGCCTTACCTCCCAGGCCCTTGTCTCCCCATTGGTCATATGGACTGTTGCACTATAGATGGTATAACTTCTGCCCATTACCCAGGAGCAGTGAGAAAATCAGAGCCCACCTCCAGACACTGGGGGCAGCCAGGGATGTGATCACGCTGTTGTACTAAGCTCTAATTGCCTATGGGATCCAGCACTGGGGAGGTAGAAATGGCAGGTGAACAGTGTAAGAAAACGATAAACATTACAAGGGAAGAAAGAGGAGGGGAAATCAGAGAGCAAACAATGCTTTTGGAGATTTGTGTTGACTTCTGGAATATTCCAATCTTAGTCTGTAGAAGTGACCCTGCCCACACTTAACCATCAATCCCAGAAAAGGTAAGCGCTTCTTTCCTCACACTTTGCTCTTTGTCTGGGACTGACTCTCTGCTCATATGACTTCTGAAGACAAGGGAGAGGTGAGTAGAGTGGGTTTCCTGGACACCCAGGCCCATCCCGAGAACACTGGGAACACCAGGATATGGTCGGCTGGATCCTGCACTTTGAGGATACCCTCCACTTCTTGGGATGGGCCCTGGCATCAGTTCCAGAGCAAGGGGAATACGGTAGTTGAACAGAGTGGGCAGAGTGGCTGTTCTCCCTTCCAGGGGCAGAGCCCAAGACTGACAATAGACTCTTGCCTGGTTAGACGGGGTTGGGTTCCATGGCTCAGTCCTGGAGGATAGCTTTATTGTTCATG